>NC_052518.1:57357750-57543790 GCF_014356525.2 Nilaparvata lugens | reverse complement strand
CCACTTTTTATGCTGGTCAATAGGGTTTTCAATCCCTAAACATCATTATATTTTGATGAAACTTCAACAGTATGTTAAATATGTGTAAATTTTCTTGTATGCCAAATCTGAAATGAATCGGACAATTGGAAATACCCGGTCAATCACTTTTTATGCTGGTCAATAGGGTTTTTAACCCCTAAACATCATTATATTCTAATGAAACTTCAACAGTAGGTTAGAAAAATATGTGTAAATTATCCTGTATGCCAAATTTGAAATGAATCGGACAATTGGAAATACTCGGTCAATCACTTTTTATGCTGGTCAATAGGGTTTTCAACCCCTAACCACCCCTAAGCATCATTATATTTTGATGAAACTTCAACAGTATTTTAAATATGTGTAAATTATCCTGTATGCCAAATTTGAAACGAATCGGACAATTAGAAATACCCGGTCAATCACTTTTTATGCTGGTCAAGCTTTTAGGTATACCCGGCTGATCCTCTTCTCGGATGATCCAGCCGGGGGCTAGATGAATAAGGCCAGCGAAGCGAGCCTGCTGCTAAGTACGCTATGTAATTATTTGATAAAATGGTAGGCACCGGTTGTAAGCCTACAAAAATGTTTCTGAGCTAAAATTTATTGTATTAGCCTTGTTGATGCTGCAGAGCTCTGGCACTTGACTTACTTTTTATACATCATGGTACATGGCAAGCAAGTCTTCCCCCTCTCGATTTACCGTACTTCAAGATTGATTGCCTAATAAATTACATAAACATATGTCTCTCCGACTGAGTAGCTCTCTTCAGAGCTTCAGTGTAGCCGCTCGCGTAATCGAGTCATTGAGATAGCCACAACCCCACAACATATGAAAGGCCAAAGGAAGTGTTAACATTAGAGATAACTGTTCCGGCGTTGAATGATAAGCTGTGTCCTGTATGTTTATCGATACCCACTCTCGAACCATCTCTGTCCGCCTATGTCTAGTTTCAGTTTCTTTTTAGTCCATTTGAGCTGAAGCTGGAAGCTATAGAACGCTATCTGAGGCTGTTCGATTGCTGTCAACTATGTGGCTATGTTGTTCGTGGGTGGAGTGGGAGAAGACACACTAGCTAGGCCAGTTGCTGATCCTAACTTGACGAGAGAAATTAAGCCTAGTTTCAAGTATTTCTACTTTTACTGATTTTCAAGTTCTTTCAGTTCCGTTCACTTTTGGGATAAAACCTGGCTGCGAAAGGTAAGATAATCTTATTTCATATTAGATTTATTTAAGATACGAGTTCAATGCCTCCTAATAAGAGGTTTCTCGTTCATCTTTGCTGATAGTTTCTACTCTGAACTGAGATAAACTTGGGTCCTAACCAAACCTCTCATGTTTTCTACAATATTAATAAGCCTTCTATATTGATCTGAATACTAAACAAATCATGTAATTTGGAATCTTTGACGTAATTTCTATATAAGTTATGTTACTATTATAGGCCTACATATAACATTGTTTTGAAGATTAAGTTAGTTGGAGGTTATAAACAAAGTTTGAACTTTGAATTACTTACCTACCTAGCTTACCGAAAAACAACATTAAGCTTCACGTAAAGTTTGTTCTCATGGAATAAGGCCTACATCATTTTGATTGTTATCAAATTTCAACAAAACTTTCTCGAAAGATAAATATTGTAGGCTAGGCTATAAAAAATACTTAGACTTTTTGCAGAACAGAAAATCTCTTTGGCATTTGTGTTATTTTAGACATTACGAACACTTCAGTTTTACTTTTTGTGTAGTTGAGAAGTTGATATTGTGGTAATTATTCATATTGAATGAAAAAGACTAAGATATTGTCAAAAAACCACAAACTGATTTAAATCAGTGGTTTTTTGACAATATCTTAGTCTTTTTCATTCAATACTTCAGTTTTAAATTACAAGATAGTAACTTGTATAACTAGTACCTAACCTACTTGTATTGTAACTAAAAGTTCCAATAGAACGCTTTTTATTTCTTGACTTGTCATTGGAATTCTTGTTCATTATAATGATACATTATTCGAGACATTGGAACAAGAATATTTTCTTTTTCAAGTAGATATTGCGTTGGAAACTCAATAACAACCTGGAGTTTCAAAAGGATAAGGCCCGCTACTGCTCTTATTTAAAAGATACCATTTTGGTTAATGATAGAATTAGGCCTAATTTTTAATATTATTTTTGTGATGTCATCTAATTACCGAATCTCAAAGAATTTGTATTCCAACTCAAATACTGTATAAGTATTCCTACCTACGTGAATGTTTTGCTGAAAATAACTCTTGATAATAAGCTTATTAGGCCTAGGCCTATAATATTATATTTGAACAGGAGAAGATGATGCTTTTTTGCAACACGGCGTCGGGCATTCCACATTATGGGATGGTTCATCAGCCGTAGGCTTAGCAGCCCTACTGTATTGTCCCCTCTGCTATCCCATTCAGAGTGAAAACATATTGTAGCGGCGAAGGTAGCCTTTAAGCTTGAGACTTTTGAAAATAATGCATTATATATTTGAGTGGATCAGAACAAGCCGCTCAACTAAGTACGCCACTTTTTAAATACATGCATTACTCTCAACTCTCTCAAGCACCATCCATCATCCCAAAAGCCATACAAATTTACTTTACTTTTTAACATCCACACAGGGACAATAGTGGCGTCAACTAGACCTCTCAGTTAGTGTTTGTTACTAAAATCTCGTCTATTACCCCCATGAAAAGAGATTCGGTCGCTACCAAGTCCCCGTTTAATGGCGTTTTACCACTAATCGATGCGGGGTCGCAAAGTATCGCCAGGCCTTAAAACCATCACAACCAAAAAAATTGTGACGAATTGGGCTTTTCATAAATTTATTGATTCCCTGACAAACTAGGTCGCTTCACGCACACGACAAGCTTGGTTTACTCGCGGAAATTCACGTTTTCAAAAAATAATGTAAATAATAATTTCATTTCAATATAATATTAACATTTGCATAAGTAATAAATAGGCCTAGTATTCCATTTTATTCAACTATCAATTTCGAGTAACTGGTCAAGCAGTCAACGGTTCGGCCAATAGAATTTTTCTATTGAGTAGAGCCAGGATGATGATCATTAATAATAATTAGAATTACTATAAAATGGATAACCCAAATTGACCACCTTCTCTGATCTGAGCCTATAAATATCTTAGTTTTGTTTCCAATACAGTAAGATACTAGAAGGAGATTCAAGAAAAATGATAGCAACATTGTGTTTTCATAAATTTATTGATTCCCTGAATATGATGGAATTCCCCAATTTAAGAGTATTACTAGAACTAATGATCACTCCTATAGAACACTTTTAATAGGCCTATTTACTTTTCAGCCTTTTTAATGTTACTACAAACTAAGAGGAATTCAGATTCAGTGCTGCCAAAAAATGATATAGTGAGGTCCACCTTATAATGGCAGTGTGTGATTTTCAATGGTATTGCTATCTTTGTCTATCGTACAACAAAGCAGATGGCGCATCTTTTCACGCATCTCTTTCACGCATTGCGATGTTGCCACATCGTTTATCAACAATATAGAAATTCAACTAATTGACAAAATATTCAGTCTCAATCATGAAAATTTATTATCCCATCTTTAAAAAATATATTTTCTTGACAAATAAAATATGATTAACTATTTTCAACAATAATGAACAGTTAAATTCATCAGATATACCAGTATCAGCTGTTTGGGTGGCAAGGCTGAGATCTGGCAACCCTTTTCTCCTATCTTCCTACACTGCCATTATAACGTGGACCTCACTATAGATGTAAAATAGGAAAGACCCAGTTTGTCTTTCACTGTTCCACTTTGGTAGCGTCCGTAAAAACTGACCATTTTCTTGGTAAGTGGCGGCTTCAGGACAGATGGAACTCCGGCGACCCATCGATGTTAGTATTGTCCATGTGTGCAGCCTGTTCAAGGGTTTGATATTCTATTTAGCCTATCATTCATCAGTCCTTTATCATTCACTTCTTTTTAATTGTTTTGAAGCATACTATCTTATAAACTTGTTTTTATTTCTAGTTTGTGATAATTATTACAGCCATCTTTCATAAACATTATAGTTTATAATAGTACTATTTATGAATCTACAAATTTCACTACAATATTACTTTTTAATTTACTTGATTATTTTTTTATCTCACACTCACACGCCGCGGATAAAATCTTTACTGTAATCAGTAGGCCTATCACCATAATTCATTACAATCATTTCCCTTTCAATAAAAACATACTAATGACATAACTAGGTAGTTATTTAAAAAATTAAAGAAACTCAGCTGACGCACTGATGGAAAGTAGGATCGAGTCACTATTGAATGTTTTAATTCAGACGTCTTAAATCAACATAGGCCTAATAATAGGCCTATACCATAATTCATTTTTTTTAAATGTGTGATTGTTAAGCGATGTTTTCGCTTTATCAACAATTTTTCAAAATGTTGGTAATAGGTGCTAAGTGAGGTACAGAGGTTATAACATTGATTAACATTGATATTGCCATCCTTGTCTATCATTCGTCAAAACAGATAGCAATATTCTTTTCTAGCTCTGCGACGTTGCCAGATCGTTTCTTAACAATGTAGAATTATAATTAATTAACAAAATATTTAATCTCAATGATGAAAATTCATTATTTAATCATTTTAAACATATTTTCTTGGCGAATAAAATATTATTGATTAATTCAAACATATGAACAATTAATGTTACATAAGATATACTGGTATCAGCCATCCTCTAAGGCAGTGGAAGGCAGTGGCAAGGCAGAGAATCGGCAATGTTGTTCTATCTTTCTTCACCGTCATTATAACGTGGACCTCACTATTAATAGTGAACTGTAGTTTGCTTTTTTCTTTGTAGAATATTGTAAATCGAATGTGAACATAACCTTGTTGAAAGTATTGGATTTTTGGAGTGAATGTTATGACTAATTTAAATCTTCACGTTGTATTCCACCTTACATAGCAAATAGAATAGCTATTCACCTACTGTTATTCTTCCAAATAGGCTATTTAGTTGATTTCTAACTTAGCAGTAAGTCAACAAAGTTTTAGTTTACTTGAGTGGTCGTCCATGAATATTAGTGTAGGCCTATGCAACTGTTTTATTTGGTTTATAAAGCACTCGAGATATTAAAGACACGCACTTGCTGAGCTTGTGCCTTAACTTACATCTAAATTGTGCTTTATAATTAAGAAAATATTTTATCTCAATTATGAAAATTCAGATTAGATTTAAAAAGCCTGATTTTCACTAGTAGAGTTAGGCTCAACTCACACTTACGCGACTCAGGTCGAGTAGAGACTCGACTCTAGTCGAGAGCATGTGTCTCCAAAAAATGGTGACACTCAGACCAGTCGATTCTAGTCTCCGCGAATGTCACCATTTGAAAACACATGCTCTCGACTAGAGTCGAGTCTCTTCTCGACTTGAGTCGCGTAAGTGTGAGTTGAGCCTTAGTGGTCGAGTAACTGTGGTGGTCGAGTAAGTGTGGTCGTAAGTAGTCGTAGGTGGTCCTAAGTGTGGTCGAGTAACTGGCATACTAACTCTACCGAGCTAACTCTACTCTACTTACTTGGTCGAGTAACTGTTTTCACTACAATTGAGAATAGTAGGTAAAATGTGTTGTCTAGTGAACAAAACTAACCTTAAAATGTCAATACTTTTTAACACTTATTATCACTTTAATAAATTAATACTTTGTTATTATTGAAAAATGTTATTATTACCTTGCTTAATATTATCACATAATATAGTTGATTTTATTGTACTGTATACTTCTAAAATTTTGTACTTTTGTTAACATTATTATTTTGTAATTGTAGATATGTATGTAAAATTATTTGGCAAATAAATTTGAATTTCAATTTTTAATAAATAACAATACTTCTTATACTCCTACGTATCTACTCTACTAGTTCGAGACTGTTTTCATTAGCATTAGTAGTGGTAGAGTAGAGTGAGAAGCGATGGTGGGGGAAGGCAAGTGGTAGAGTACTATCCCACGGTGCTATATCACTCTAATCTACTAAAAACTAGTACTCTACCATGACTCTACCATCAATCAATCAATCAATCTCTATTCAAAACATACATCAAAATGTACATGAATGCGTCTTTCTTTATTTATTATTTTCAACAAAATAAAAAAATATATACAAGTAAAAAAAAACAAAATATATCAACAATAAATAGTCTAAATACGTAATAAGTGGGTACTATAATATTCTTCATAACTGTACAATTCAAATTCCACAATATACTTTTTCAGTTTGTTTTTAAACTTTGTAATATCTTTTTCATGATTAATACTAGTAGGAAGGTAATTAATGAATTTGATGCTCATATAGGTTGGGCTTTGTTTGTACTCCTCTTTACTATGTTCTTTGATAATAAAGTTGTTCCTATTTCTTGTATTATAGTCATGCACACGCACACTAGATTGCCTGGGGAATTTGTCTTCATTATTTTTAACGTGTAATATTGTTTTGTAATTATAAGTCCATACACCGTCATTAATTCTAACTTTTTCAAAAAAATATCCTGCACGACTCTTGTCTATTCAAATTGAATATTTTTCTTATTGCTTCTTTTTGGAGTTTTAATACCCTGTTCAAGTTGAATGCACTAGTCCCAAGGTAAATCTCAATGCCATATGAAATATGAGAGTGGACAGTGGCATAATACACGGATCTCAAAGTTAATAAATTACAAATGGGTGCCAGCCTTCTTAGTGCAAATAATCCTGTACTCACTTTTTTACATACTCTTGATACATGCTCTTCCAATTGAGTTTGTTGTCTAGATCTAGACCTAAGAATTTTATGTTCTCTAGGTTATTTAGGTTGACTGTACGTTTTATATTGGGATTTTTGCAGGAGAAATGTACAAATTTCGTTTCATCATTATTTAGCAAAAGGTTCATTTTACTTAGAACGTTTTTTAAAAGCAAAATTGTGTCATTACATTTTTATTCGATAATATCCAAGTCTTTGTCGAATATGCCTAAACTAATATCGTCCGCATACATGCAAAATTTAGTATTTTCAATTACATCTTTCGCATATTTTGGTAATTCCCCCAAGTAGCAAAGGAACAAAAATGGCCCCAAAACAGATCCCTGCGGAACAGTGTACCTTGAACTAGATTCAATATCACTTACTTTATTTTTATCATAATACTTTATATTTACATATTGACTTCGACCCACCAAATATGATTTTATCCATGAACGTTTTCATTGGGAGAGAGTTCACAAGATAGTTAGTACTTGCCCAGGGAACTCTACCACTAACTCTACTAATGAAAACCAGGCTTTGAAGACCCTCAACTACTATCTATTGTATGAAGTACAATTTTTAGACACGGCCGGTTCTGGCTAATTATGCTACTCTCAAGTGTCAATAAATAAATTGAAAATATATAAATGTATCTATTAATTTTTATGTGGTTGTGATAGATCAATATCAGAAAATTCCTAACCTTTCAAATTCGACTGTAGAAATATATGATTGATTTTTGAAAATAATATTCATCCAGTAGGCCTATGATATTATTAGAGTTTACATATTGTAATAATCACCTCATAATTTTACAGTGTTGTCAGTTGGCAAGACATTCACTGTGTAGCTAAATGTAACACTTGATCCAATCTTGATTATTAATATTGTATATACTGTATTTTCGTGCTATATCATTATTATTAATCTTACTTTTCTTTACATATAAGATTATTTTGTATTTTTTCATTGCATTTATTGTTAAACAATTTTTGTTTCAATTGGCTTGAGCCTGGAAACTATTGTCATATTATCGAATAAATAAATCTAATTTAGTTTTAGTTATTTTCAATCTAATCGAATCTAACATGGTATCTATTTTATCTGAAACTTATTGTAGAATTCTTTGTTCCAAATAAACCGGTTTAGCATTTTTACAGATATTCAAATGATTTTTCGGTAATGACTCAATTTGTACATAAACACATCTGGAAATTTTCATATTACCATAATATATTTGGTTTTTTCTTCTTTTCTAGTCTTCTATTCCTGCTTACTCAAATCAAGTTTAATTCTATTTTGTCTAATAGCACCATACAATCAATCAAAACTGTTATGCTAAAATGTTAACTCAGGACTGCGATTCCTGAGTGCTGGCCATCGCCGGTCGAATATTGCATCTTGGCGTGGGGTGGTGCCTCTTTGGGAGTCCTGCGGCCTCTCGCGATTTCTCAGAGAGCCCTTATAAAAAAACTGTCAAAAATCATAGGTATTCAACACATCTCCTCTTCCAGGAATTCTCAGTTTTGAATATAAAACAACTGATTATAAAAAATCTTCTTGTTTTTATTGAAAAAAGTAACTTTACTTTTACCGAAAACCAACATAATTACTCAACCAGAAACAGATTGCATACCAACATTCAGATTCCCCGGTTAAATAACTCCATTCAACTAGGAAACTGTTTCCACCTAGCTCATTGGCTTTACCGTAATATTCCAGTTGAGATCTCTGACATTGAGGGGTGTAGCGTCGCCGTATACAAGCGTAGAGTGAGCAGGTGGCTGCTCTTCATTGGGGCAGAGGCTTCGGAGGCTCCTTTAAATTCGCCTTATAGATTAATATTCTCTTTGAAAATGCCAGCATATTATTTCACATATTCATCCATATTATTATGTTGTTAATTTCTCTCCCCAAAACAATATTAAAATACTAAAGTTATGACTGCTGTAAGGGTATCAAGCGCCGTTGAGCTCAAAATTATTATTATTATTATTTGTATGTTTATACTGCAATCATATATATTTTTTCATATTTTACTTTCAATTCCAAACTATATTCAAGTATCATAATTCCCTTAATTCAAACCAGTGTACATTCTAACTGTCTGATTTAGTTCGACTCCTCCCTGCACACGGACAAATCATCCACGCAGGGAGTATATTCTTTATATTTATTAGTTACACTATTATTTTGTAAATATGTATTTTTTGATGAATAAATTTGAATTTGTATTATATTTAAGTTAGCAAAGAAATATTAGTGGTTAATTTTTCGTATTAGGCTAAGCTGTATACATTTGAAGGGGAATACAACTCATTTAGCAACATTAACTTTTGAATAAACAATTTCAACTATCCCAACCCTGCTTCAAACGTTACTTTTACTTTCTCTATCTTTTTAAGAACATGGGGATTTGTAATGCACATTTTTTCCAAAATAGTTCTATATCACACCATTTCAGATGATACACGTTTTTCATTATTTGATTACTACTCGTATGTGTGATGTTTTTGAACGACTGACATAATTTACGTCTTGAATTTATTGTTTACCGTTTATATCCCTGAATTAGCTAATGAAGTTAGAACAACAATCCCTGCCCTCTATAATTATATTAAATTTTTGTTGAGCCGAATGTTAATTTTCTATTTCCCTGTCCATTTGATCAAAATAAATATTCAAATAAATTGACCGTGAGTCGTTTTTCAATATACTGCCATTTTTGCAGACATCAACTTTTTAATCTTGCTAGAAAGTTGGAAATATTCTACAGGGCTCTTTAACTGGATCTCAGTCGAAAAGTCCACTGTAGGTATGCGAAGAATGTTGTGTGAGTAATGTAATATATCCCTAGAAATTCGTATGCTCTAAAGTGGGGTTTCAATTTATATTTTATATGTAGAGCTCTCTAAATGTGTTGATTGAAAAGCTCATTAGCAACAATAATTCTAAATGTCTGAATAAATACATGACATCGCAATCGGGTATGGTAAATAACTAGAGATAAACGACTACATATCAACGAGCAAAGTTCTGAGTTCACAGTATTGAACGAAATACTCTTCAATGAACTATTGCTATAGTATGGACAATTGAATTGAATTGTTGAATCATTGACATGTTGACGATTTTGTAGCTTTCTCTGTATCATTTGTAAATTGAATACAGTACGATGTTTTAACATCATACGGTATTTAAATTCTCTCATACTAGAGCTTGATCATGCATAATCTATGATATACATGCTATAGTGAGGTCCACGTTATAATGGCAGTGGATAAAGATAGAAGAATAGCGATACCGATTCTCTGCATTAATTAATTATATTTCTACACTGTCAAAAACATAATTGGCATCGTTGTGGACCTAGAAAAGGATAGTACCACCGGCTTTGTCGAATGATAAACTAGGATAGCAAAACCAAAGTTGATCAAATACTGTCATTATAACGTGGACCGCTCTATAGATCATGTATATTCATCATAAAAATTATTCTTCTAGGATCTCAGCCTATGTTACTTCAGTCATACCTAGAATATCAAAATCTATTAATTCAACAGTAGTCCAGTCACGAGGTATTGAAAAAGGGCCGTTTGGAGAATAATTCAGAACATGTTGAACTTTTCGTTCAATGATTTTGGAGTATTGGACAGCTTGAATACGAAAAGTTGACTGAAGCTTTTTACAGAGTGCCCCAAAAACTCGGATTTTCGGTTCCTTATCCAGTTTTCAGCGATTTTCGCAAAATCGAGCCATATGAGATAGAATGGTCTACCTTGTCTCAGGTTGTAAAACAGAGATTCAAGCCCAGAAGAATTTTGAATCATAAATTTAAATTGTGAAAATCGGAAGATATCGTTTTTGGAAAATTGTAACTCAGCAGTCAATTGAGATAGAGAGCGCCGAATTATTCAATTTTTTAATCTAAAAAAAGGCTTGAGTGATTTTTTCTGACCGATGGCTTAATTTAACGAAAATCGGGAAGCTGGAAAAGGAACAGAAAATCCGAGGTATTTGGGGCACTCTGTAAAAAGCTCCAGGGCTAGAAAGTTTTTGCATTCAAGCTGAACAATACTTCAGAATCATTGCACAAAAAAATAACGTGTTCGGAGTTTTTTTCAGCAAAAAGTTCCTACAGATGAAAAGACTACCGATTCCTTCTACAAAGCAAACATATCATACACAAGATCGTAATCCTATTTGGAAAAAATATTTTTATTATGCTTGTTGATATCTTCTGTTATCAGTCGTGATAGTTTAGCCTGTTAATTTATTTTACAGTATTATCTTTCTGTACAGGAAACAGTTTTGGGCAATCATACCTGTTGCTTTCAAAGTTGTATTGCTTTTTTCTCAAAAATAAATTAATAAAATTATGTAAATACAATTATTCTTTTATCGAGTCTGTCACTTTTACCAAGTAACTTTCAAACGCTGTTTTCTCAAAACGTATAGAAGTGGTTGGTCACTTTTAGCAGTACACCGACGATTTATCGTTTTATTTCCCCTTTTACTTTTTGTATTTTTCACATCAATCCTCTTGACATACATTTAAGTCTATTTGAAGCATGTCAATGTTGAAACTTCTTATTGTAGCGTTATAATTAGAATTTCTATGTCTATTATCCAGTTCTGTGAAACATTTATTGCAATTTTGTGATAGGAAGTTGGATACAACCGCGTTTCTAAGTAATTTTTCTATCTCTACAAAAGTCCGTTTCTAGTTACTCTACAGGAAATTTCAAAGATAACAATAAGCTGATTCACAAATGTTGAGTGTTTTGAAGAATTGATCTTTTATTGAGAAAGAACTATGCTTTGAATCTTTATTTAGAATTGAATTGGATACCAAACTCCTTTGATCTTGTTATCGACCATTGTACTCATTCATTTGACAGTTATTGTTTCTTCGAATATCCTTATCAGATTTTCGCCATTTCTGAAAAGTAGCTCATGAATGCGAGGTCACAAAGTCAGGCCGTATTTAAATCAAAGCGATTATTCATTCACTCGGCTCTGAAAAATGTTCATTTATTGGGACACTTTTCCAATTCAAATCATAGAAAAGTGCGTGATTGGCAATCTTTGTGCCGCTAATTTAAGATTACTACTAAACATTCAGTTCTTCCCTTGATAATAGTATGTTTTTTCACATTATGAAAAAACGGGTCTTAGCTCTTCATTACTAGAAACAGTTACATAAATATAATATATAATAATTAGTCTGTTAGTGTTGAATGAAAAAAAATATTGAGTTGAAAGAAACGTGAGTTGACGCTAAGAATTCAACTGATAGATTATTCTGATACTGTAGATATTCCTGTTGAATTGTAATTTGCCTAACTTATTCATGATAAGAAAACAATTCTTGTTTCGGTTAATCATACTTTGTATATCATGCCAATTAATAGTTGGCTGTATGAAAGAATACTCGAACAATCATCTCAGCACTTCCTATTAAACTCCAATAGGATATTATAAAATACTATCCATTTATAAAAAAATGTTTCTATCCAGCCATATAGTTATTTTATTAATGATTTCTTAATTGATTGAATTCATAATTAGTATTTTTTAGTCTTTATTAATATTCAGTACAATATTTTAAATTTATATTAAATATTCATGAATGTTGCATTCTCATTCTGGTGCTTATTCACAGGCTAGGATAATCTGCTGCAGCTAGTGAGGATTATAATGCCTCGATTGAGATGGTTAGCTGTGGGCCTTCTTATTCTTCTAAGCAGTGAGTAGTATTGCTTACTTTCACAATTATGTTTATTAAAAAAAAAAAAATATATATATATAAACAGGATACACATGACACGGATAGATTAAAAACACTTGAAAACTTCCTGGTTGATTGACAAAGGGGGCCAAGCCCCCGAAAATTCTCGTTTAAATGTAAGTTTTTAAGTGTTTTTAATCTATCCGTGTCGTGTGTATCCTGTTTATATTTTTATTACATAACTTAAAGTTTTTTCTGTTAAGTGCTATATATATATCACTCCTGTTTTAATTTATATATATATATATATATTATATATATATATATATATATAAATTAAAACAGGAGACACGATATAGATTGAAAACACTTGAAAACTTACATTAGAAATGGGGGGAAATTTTCGGAGACTGAGTCTCCTTTCTCAACCGAGAATATATTTTATATATATTAGAGATTATGTTTTTTGATTTCTCTTATACAAGCAAATCAGTAGGTCTAATTTTTCAACAAAACAACAAACTCTATTCGGTCGTAAATAAAAAATAACTAGCTATGAATAATAAGCTATCTGTTAGGTTGGCTAATTGGTTGAATTTTTTGATAGTTCTTTCCACTCAACCAGAATAGATTTAGAGAAATAGCGCTACTTTCATGAAATATATTTATTTAGGTAGCTGTTTTATTGTATATACAGGGTATGTAAAATGAGCAAATTGTATTGTGATTTCCGTGTGTTGAACGATATGAAGATAGTTTTGTATTATTACATAATTTCATGTAACATACCCTTGGCTTAGCTTTACTTCCTACTGCGATTTCACCAGTCTAAATCCTTTCACAATTCTACTCTGTTGGTAACTTTTTGATATGTTATATTTTCATACTTATCTTTTACAGGTTCTGTCAGAGCTCCACGTCCTTATGGTAAAGGAGGTAAGATCACTATCAACAGCTTTATAAAAATCATAATACTTCTATGATAGATCTACGTCATAATCATAATCATTTTTTAAAACAATAAATGTAACACTGGCTAAGTCATCACAATAAATCATTTCCAAAAATATCATAGGAGCGCTATACTAGAAAAACTATAGGTACTATAAAAAAATAACATAATATAAAATACTAGCTGGAACCCGTGCTTCACAAGGATCTATTTTCAAACTTGATAATCTGAAAACTTGACGTAATGAAGTTTTGAAGTATTGAAAATAGGCCTATAACCATCCTTGGTTAATTAAAAATCTAGCCTATATGCAAAATTTCAAGTTAATTAGTCCAGTAGTTCAGACATGATGATGCGTCAAACATAATTTTCCTATCCCGTACGTGTATAAGCCAACTCTTTATTTTATTATAGATATGGTTAACGTCTGCAAGAGATAGGAGTATGGAACAGAATAGTTGTGAAACTATGATAGCGCCAGAAGTGTCTCAAACTCAATAGTAGGTACTACATGAACTTTTTGAAAGTGATTTGAAAAAAAAAGTTAAAACAACAGTACTGAAAGTTGTCAACCTTATCATTCTACCTCCATTTAGAAAGGCTTTTGTTTGAGCCGAATTAAATCTTCTATGACTTGAAAAATACTTGACATAACGGCATGAAACTTTGAGAATATGTTGTGTGAATATTGGGGATGGTTTCTGACCAGAAATTTAAATGGGGTAGCTGATAATGATTATTTATTAATCCATTTTACAGACCTATGTTTTCGAAATTGTCGGCCTAGCGGCTACCGAAGAATGGAAAGATGATCATGATTCAAGATCATATTGAGATAATATGATTCAGCATATAAAGTTACCAGCTGTAATAAACACGTCACCCTATGATAAATTGTGTAGGCTACTGGTATTACAACGGTAGTTTGGAGTTTAAAATTTAAACTCCAAACTACCGTTGTAATACCAGTTTTAATGTAGTTGATTACATGTAGTTACATTTAATGTAGTTGATTGGTACCAGCTGTAGATAATGGTTCCTTAGAAGACCTATACAAATAATTATCACTCCCCTATCATTGAGTAACTGGAAAATGTTGGAAAAAAATTATTCACCTCATGGAAGAGAGTTGTTCATATTGCATTCATTAATGGCAGAATAATTTACAATTTTTTTTTTAATTTAGCTTAGCTTATATTCATTCTAAAATGGAAGATGGAAAGAATATGTAATTCCTGGTGAATTCCTGGTGAAAATTTGACCTTGAGAGGTTGTGAATGAAAGTCCTACATAATTTCGCTCCTGGGTTTTGGAAGATTTTGTGTTTTAAATAGTCACGGATAAGTACAAATTTTGTGTTTATTTCATTATTGATTGTTTCTTGATCACGTTTTATCATTTTGTTTTAGATTTTAATTCTTAATTCTATTTTAATAAGCCAAACACCGTTTAGAGGTTAGTTTGAGGTTAGGTTTTCGAGATTTAAAAATAAACATAGATAGTTTACTTGACTAAAATTATAACCAAATTAAAATCCTATCATTTATAAATCAATTATTATTATTGCAAGTAATATAATTTCTTAGATAGGAAGATGAGCTCAAGTAGAACACCGAAGGTTAATAATAGAAATGTAAACATAGCGGGAGTACTTACGCGTTCCCAAAACCAAAATTCAAAAACGCCAAAACCAAAAACCCCAGTTCTTCAAACTACTTTAGCCGAAAAAGTTGCTCAACTACAAAGTAGCCACACTAATTTAAAAAAACCAATTAGAAGTAACTCTAAAAACGTCTGAGGAAGAAAGGTTAGGGATGGTAGAAGAAATTAAATCTTTGGAACTGATTATAAAATTACAAGATGAAGACCATAAAAAAGAAATACTAAATCTAAAAAATCAATGTAGTCTAATGTCGGAGGAAATAAAGAAACTAAAATCTAAATTTGATAATACTAAATGTATGATAGAACCTCCGTCCAAATGCAAAAAAATAGAATCTAACCTAAATGATGGGAAATGCTCTGAAAATGGTCGAAATAAAACGTACAGTGAGGTTTTGAAGACAGCAACCAAAAATATAGCGGAGGGAAATAAAGATAGGAAAGGGAGAGTTCTGCTACTGACGTCCAGTCATGGACGTGATTGCAGTGATCTCCTTGATAAAAGATTAAAAAATAAATTTGATGTCCAATGTTTTTTCAAGCCAAGTGCATCAATTAATGCAGTTGTAGAGTCAGCTAGGGAACAAACTAAAGACTTTGATGAAAATGACTATCTAATTGTACTGGGTGGCTCAAATAATATAAATGAACCTAACTTGAATCATCTTCCTCAAGTAACAGAAAAAATCAAGGAAATTGTGCCACTCAGCAAAAAAACAAACTTAATAATAAGTACTATTCCTAATAGGTTTGATAGGCCAGAATTAAATGAAGCAATCAATTCGACAAACAAATCAATCCATAATACAATCAACAGCCTAAAAAATAAGAATTCTAAACAACTGGGGATTTGTTTTCTAAATGAAAGGCTGAAAAGACATAACTTCACTAATCATGGGTTGCATCTAAATCGATCTGGCAAAGTAATCTTTTGTAATAGATTGGCAGAGCTGATTGAAAGCCGTTTGCAATCCTCTGGTTTAAAAACAGTCAAAAAAACAAATAACGATTTTTTAGTAAATTGGCTCAAAACAGGGAAAGGGAAATAGCTACAAATGCTAGAGATAGAGTAGCACAAGATGGTAAGGTTTTTAGTATTTATCATCAAAATATTCAGTATCTTCGCAACAAAATTGACAGATTAGAAGTATTTCTTAAACAGGAGGATCCTAACATTGTTATTTTCACAGAGCATGGCTTAAAAATAAAGGAAATAAATCAAGTTAGGATTCCAGGCTATTCACTGAGATCAGAATTTTGTAGAATAGCTCATAGAAGTGGTGGTGTATGTATATTCACTAGCAATGCTAAACATACCCAAACTTATGAACTGGATTTTGTTAAGAGATTTTCTGTTAAGATGGATTTAGAGGTGACAGGACTAAGGTTAAAAATTGATGATCGATTCGAGGTAGCAGTGTTAGGTATCTATAGGTCACCAAATGGATACTGGCAAAAATTTTGTGAGCTGCTCTATACACTTTTGGAAATTACAACCGCTCGTTTCACAAATGTTATAGTAGTAGGAGATTTCAATACTGATTTTGCCAGGCAGGATAAAATGACAGAGGATATTAGAGATATTATTAATATGAATAATTTAGAAATTAAGGTCCACGAATATACAAGAGTAACTCGAACTTCACAGACAATTATTGATAATATCCTCACAAATATAGAAGGTTGTAATGTCAGGTTAGGTAGCTCAGATCTATCAGATCATAACTATCAAATTTTAGATGTTAAGTTGCAGGGCCAGAATCCAAGCAGAAAAAAAACTTTTGTGAAAGAAATTCAGCAATATGAGCTAGGAAATATAAATTGTTTGAAGCAGGAACTGCTTCAAGAAAATTGGAGTAGTGTTTATAACAGTTGTAACCTCAATTACAAATATAAGTAATTCATTGATACTCTAAGATTTCACATTAGTGTATGCTGTCCGATAAAAAAAGTCAAAGTAAAAAGTAAATTAAACAAAGTAGATGAATGGATAACTGAAGATATTCTTACTCAAAGAAATATTGTTAGGGAAGCTTATGAGGAATTTAAATTAGTGAGGGATGTTCCGAGTGAGGTCAAATACAAATGTCTAAAGAAAAACTATGCAAAAGAAGTGAGGAAAGCTAAGTGTAAGAAAACAGCTGAAATATTAACAACTAGTACCAATTTTAACTCTGCTGTTTGGGAGGTAATTAATAGAAATAGGAGAGCAGCTCAAAAAGATACAGTTACTAATGTCCCTAGGATAATCGATGAACATGGAAATTATATGGATGATATTATAGACATTTGTAACTTTTTCAATAAATATTATCAACAGGTTGCATATAATCTCCAAAAGTCACTGAACACTAATACTCATAATACAACTACATTAAATTCTGAGCCAATTGAAAAGGTATTTAAATTTCATCCATTATCAAGAGATGAGTTGTCAAGAATAATAAAAAATTTGAATAACAAAAAAACAGTAGGATTGGATGGGGTCTCAAGCAAAATTTTAAAAGAATGTGAAAATGAATTACTGGACCCTTTATTGCATCTCCTTAATACTTCACTAGAGCAGGGTATTTTCCCTGATGATCTGAAACAAGGAAAAATTTTGCCAATTTTCAAGAGCGGTGATTCTGAAAGAGTTGAAAATTATAGACCCATTAGTATTCTAAATGTAATAAGTAAAATTTTTGAAAGAGTAGTTTTAAATAGGCTATTGATGCACCTGGAAGAAATTAATTTCATATGTGATGAACAGCATGGGTTCCAGAAAGGGAAATCTACTAAGACTGCAATAGTATCCCTTCTTGAAAGACTAATAGATATAATAGATTCAGGTGAGAAGGCAGCCGCAATATTTCTTGATTTATCCAAAGCTTTTGATTGTGTGAACCATAGAATATTATTGGAAATACTAAAAACTGTAGGTGTGAATCGTATAGAACTAAAATGGTTTGAATCATATCTCATAGGTAGAAACCAGTGTGTTGAGCTTACCAAGGTGGATGGGAATGAAATAGTAAAAATTAAATCTCAAAAACTGGAGGTCCAGGCTGGAGTACCTCAAGGCTCAATTCTGGGTCCCTTACTGTTTCTGTTGTATGTGAACCAATTACCAAAAGAGTTAAAAGATCACAGAGCTCTGTTGTTTGCTGATGACACATCGCTTATCTTTAACAATTATTTATTAGATAGTCTAGAAATAAATGCTTTTACTGGAGTACAGTCAATTGTCCAATTCTTGAAGCAAAGGCAATTAACAATAAATAGTAAGAAATGTCAATTCCTACAATTCAAAAGTAAATATAATTCAGTAGAGGATAGAGAAATAAATGTGTTTGTAGAGGAAAATGAATTAGACCAAGAAGAGAAAGTAGCATTCTTGGGAATTTTATTGGACAGGAAATTAACATGGCATCCTTACATTGAGAGGATATGTAATAAGATATCATCTGGGGTATTTGTCCTGCGGCAGCTTGCTAGGCTGAATGATAAAAAACTACTGTTAACTGCTTACCATGGACTTATACTATCTCATATTAGGTATGCTATTTTAGTATGGGGTAATTCATCTCAACAAAATATGGACAGAGTGTTTAAGATTCAAAAGAAGGCACTCAGATGTATAGAGAAAGTGAATAGGTTAGACTCTTGTAGGCCTTTATTTAAAAAGCTTGGTCTATTAACTGTGCCATCTTTGTATGTATATGAAGTTGTAATGCATGTGAAAACGAGTGGTGTGATCCAGAATTCAGATGTTCATGAGTATAATACGCGAAACAGAGCAGATTATCATATAATGGGTCACAATAGTAGGTTATTTGAACAAAAACCAGATTATATTGGTAGGAAATTTTATAACAAGCTACCTCAAATCTTGAAAAGTAATGATGATTTGAAGATTTTCAAAAAACAAATGAAAAAATATTTAGTTGATAAAGCTTTCTATAGTGTACAAGAATTCCTTTCAAACCTAAACTAGGTTGAACTACTTAGTGTTAGAATTATTATGTAATAACATGACTTGTCTCATACTCCATGACTGGAGTCTTTAGGACGTAATCTTAAAAAAAAAAAAAAAAAATCCTACATCGCATATTTCCTGGACCATCTATTGACAATCAACAACTATGAAAACATTGAATTCATCTTTGAAACACTGATTTATCCTATCTATTTTTTTCTTAATTCAACACTTTACTGTTAGATATTACTACCAATTGATTGAGAAGAATATGTTTTGGGAATAATGAATGCTGCATGACTAAGCACATAGGAAGTTCGTATTCAGATGTAAATGAAAATATTGATTGTCAGATAAATTTCATGATTAACCAAATAAAGTAAAGTGTGACATGAGATACATTGACTTTTTGGCGGTACGAAGTTCGCCAGGTAAGCTAGTTGTAAATAAAACTTTATTATTAATAGTCAATGCTGAAAAAATACAGGCTCAATCACCAGGAATACTATAAATTCTATGAAGGACCAGTAAGCCATTAATTTTGAGCAGTTCAATCACTTCAATTATGGACACTGGATACATTATGGACAATCAATACATATGAAATTTATCAGCTACAAAATAAAAAACTTTGATTGAAGTGACCCCGACTACTACAATATGAATAACCATTTAGATCAAATATAAGAAATTACATCTCTCATCAACTGGATTTTTTGTTCACAAAATATTAACACAAAAATATAAGTTATATTGAATGAACTCAAGGCTTGTACTCAAGTTTGTCTTTTTATGTTTATGTTTATGTTTTTATGTTTTATGTTTGACATCTAGTTTTTGCAATCTTGTTGTCTATTGAGAAATTTTTCAATGTGATTTTTGATGGCAATAAAATTTTAATTTGAAAAAAGAATTATCAACAAACTCCTAACCAAAGAAAATCTCTGTGCTCTGTTCTAATCTGAATGTATGAGACTCCATATACAGCTGATAGAAGGTGCAAACCGAACTGTCAAGCATACAACAATGGAACAAACACGTGGCAATAAACTCGCGCTTTCGATCCACAGAAAATAAAATTCGATCAGCTGATTGATAAAATTATTTCAAGCTTTCCAATGATTACAACATATGTTAGAATATCATGTGTCAATTATCTCAGTTTTCTATAATATGGCATTCACCTTACCATGTTCATAACCTCACTAAATAGGATCCTTTTTCATCCTTTGAAACCCTTAGAGGCAAAATATCTCAAAATCCGTTCTTAGTGCATGTTTGAAGAATATTTGTGCAGAGTTTTAAGTCTGTAGGCCAATTACTTTGAGCTGTAGTGTGATTTTACATGAAAATTTTCAGAAAATGCCCTCTCCTGGACCCCTCTCTGTTCCTGTTTGGAATTTTTCTGCATAGATCTAATTTTTTTTCGTAGCTGAACAAAAAAGTTCCTCATGACTTTGCTGTGCAATGAGCGGTTAAAAAGTACAACATTTTTTGGGGGCCCCAGCTCCCTCAGGGGGGCAAATTTCTGAAAATCCTTCCTTAGTGGATGTTTTAAGGCTATCATAAACAATTGTGCAAAATTTCAAGTTTGTACGCTCAGTAGTTTGGGCTGTGGTGTGATTTCAGTCTGTCGGGGCTTAGCCTTTTATAGATAAGACTAACATAATTTAGAGCACTTAGTGCCGGTTGCACAAAAGCCGGTTAAATTTTAACCGTGGTTAATTTCACAAGAACCAATCAGAGAAGCCGTCTTATCAAAAAGGCATTCTCTGATTGGTTCTCGTGGAATTAATCACGGTTAAAATTCAACCACCTTTTGTGCAACCAGGCCTTAAAGTTTTAACACAGTCTGATATCACAACACATAATGCTTTTCAAATATCACATAACATAGAGTTTATGTCTGTAGTAAGAAAATCATCAACCCATTAAAAAGGGCTTAATAGTAGACAGGCCCTAATCACTGACTTGAATCTCACAAAACTTAGTCTCTGGATATTCAGGGGAAGGGAATTCAAAAACCTGATTCATGACACCGGAAAATTCTAGTTTTTTCAAGCCTGACACTAGGAAATACAAGATTATTACGTGCTCTTTAAGCATGACTATGCACTTGGTCACTTGTACTACGTCCATTCGGATTTTTCTTAACAGTCAGCAAACATCGATATATTCGAGTGCTATTCAGAAAGTAACAAACGCTTTAAAATGAAATAAAAAGAGTCAATGAGACAATAATTGTAATAAATACATTTGAAAGAGCAAATTAAATACAATTTTCCTACATAGTCACCATACAGATTGAGGAACTTATCATAGCGGTGGACGAGCTTTGAAATCCTTTGTCCTAGAATTCCGCCACCTGTCACTTCAGCCACCTAGTGACACACAACTGCAACTCCTCGTCGACAACAAAGCGCTGTGCTACTAATCAAGCCTATCTGGGAGCAGGTGAAAGTCACTTGGAACAAGGTCTGGACTTATTGTAAAGTGGCGATTTTACCGAATTTTCTCATCGACTTTGGCAACCAGTTGACTGTGTCAACGCTTGATCGTCCACGCTTCTTGTCTTGAACGCTAGTGCGGCCATTTTTGAACTGTATATCCCATCTCTGGACCGAACTTTCAGCCTCAAAGGTCTTTTCTAGAGCTGGATCACTTGAGTGGTACCTGATGAATGACTCCATAGAATTGTTCCATAAGACTTTGGAAAAAGGAAAAAATGTCACAAGGAGGTACTTTTTGAAAGAGAACGTGTGAGCCTTCTTAATAGGAAAATTACTCTGCTCAGCCCAATAAATGATTAATATTCCATCCAACATAGCCAAGTAGTTTGACAGGATGGATATTGGTGGTTCTAAAAGTACTCAAGGTGGAAGTTCAATTTCTGACTTTTACTCTCATTCAGAGCAAATTTATTGGTAACAAACCAGTTAGAAGCAGATTATTTGAACTCATTCGCCAACTCAGCCTCATGCAAGCTTAAATGACTTTTGTAGAGAGTGGTGTTGGTGTTGTAGTGGAGTGGTGCAAAAATTAGAACCTCATCATGGAGCTTATAATGCAAAACATTTATAGATATAAAACATAGAAAAGGCCCCATTACAGAGACTTGTTTATTATTACAACAAGATCAGACAAATTGCTGTTCTAGTCATAATGTTAGGCCTTCTAATGCATTGACTTTCATTTTTAACACAGCGAATAAATAATTATATATAGCATTTAGTACATACTCAAATATTCGATTTACTTATTCTCAACAAGCAGGTATCCCGTGCTTCGCAAGGGTCCATTTTAAAACTTAACAAACTGAAAACTTGACGTGATAAAATCTAGAAGAATTGAAAATAGGCCTATAAGAATCCTCGGTTAATTAAGAATTTATATGCAACATTTCAAGTAAATCAGTCCAGTAGTTCAGACGTGATGATGCGTCAAACATAATTTTCATATCCTTTACACGTGTATAAGCCAGTTCTTTCCTTCATTATAGTATAGAAGATGATAGACACATGGATTATATATCAGTATCTTTGAATTTTGAATAACTTTTGAAAGATTTGAGATATTGATGTGCGGTTTTCACCATTCTTTCACCATATTTTCTCTTGAAATCCTGCATCGAAATAATGTATCATATGACCACCTTCCAATTTAAAAAAAAATGAAGTTGGATTCAAAATGGTGGAAAAAATTTGGGTGGGACGGAAAACCTGTTTTTATTAATCGAATAGGATTCCCAATCATACCTATCTTCTCAAAAGTCACAGACGATAAACTAATTTAAATGGAAGGAAACTGAAAATTGAAGGAATTAAAATGAAATTTTGTATAATAATAGAAAATAGAGTGCACTGTGCTCAAGATACAAAACATACTCTACGAAAATAATTGTAGAATAGCATAGAACACGGTGTATTTTCACTCATTTTATGCCTCTATTTCCAATTACTTGTATTATCTCTCTAATGCTTATTTTCTCCTTGTTTTCAGCAGATCACCATAGTTCAAGGAAATCAATATGTGATAAAAGTTCCTGCTATCCAGCATCTGGAAATCTTCTTATAGGCAGAGAGAAAAGATTGTGGGCATCTTCAACATGTGGAATGGACAAAGAGGTAAAATTTTCTCAATTTTCAAACCCATCTGTTGTTTTGGAAGCTCTATCATTTTCACTTTCAATTAAATTTTATTTATTCATGTGTCCTAAAGAACCCTTTCGAAAAATATGAAGTTGATTATATAAGAGGCTAGACTGTAATGCCTGTGTGCGGGAGCAGTGTAAAAGATGTATGTAACAAGATGTGTATTAGCGATGTAACAGAATTATACATTATTGTATAGGTACTACAGATACAATATACCACTATATAATATACAGAGTGTGTCTGAAATAGACCGGCAAACTTCGTGAGTGGGTTTCTTACATGAAAAAAAGAAATCCAGTAAACATGGGTCTTAAGATGCTCTGTTACCAATGGTGGCGGAAAATTGCATATTTTCGACGTATCTATAATTTTATTATTTTATCAAGGCCTCATGAGAATACTGAAATGATCAATTCTTATGTGAATTCAGCTGATCAATCAAATGAAATCAATAAAAAGTATAAGTTTGTAACTTCAATAATTGTTGAGATAATGAAAAACATGTCAAAAAACTTGATTTCGCAATTCAAAAGTGATATAACTAGAATAATATTATTGTTTAAAGGTAATTCAAATCGTGGTAAATTGTAGATAATTCAATTCTGAAGAAAAACCCGGTTACTCTTTTGTCTAAAAAGCACCCAAACCTCATTAATCACAAATCGAAGTAGACAGAACAGATAAAACTTAGCACTTTTGAAAATCTCCGCTTTGATCAATAAAATATCAGCGTTTTAGCTGATGGCTGCATTTTAGACAAAATGCTTACAGTACATTTCCTATTTATATATCTTTTAAATTTGAAAATTACGTTATTTTGACATATTTTCCCCATCATCTCAACAATCATTGAAGGTACGTACTTCCAATATTGGTTTAATTCGGTTTATTAGATAATCTCACTCAAACGAGAATTGATGTTTTAGTTCCCTTATGAGGCCGACATCAATTCATAAAATTTATAATGTGAAGAAGAATGTACAATCATCCGCCATCATTATCTTGGCAGCAATGCATTTTTGGACTCATGTTTACTGGAGCTCTTCTGTTCATTTTTGTGCCAGAAAACCACTCACGTGTTTTGTCGGTCTACTTTAGAAACTCTCTGTCATTTTGAAGATTGATATAAGAATATCTAACTACTGGATGAAAATTTGTAGAATAGGATGCTATGAAATATTTATCACTACTCAGAAGAGATATGCATTTGAAGAAAATTCATCTTCCAAATTTAAGCTAATCCAAGATAGATAGATAGATAGGCTGCCTTTACTTTAACCTGGAGGGCGAAGTTAGGGCGCAGCCGGCTCTCTCCCACTTAACCATCCTATACAATTCTAATGCATTTATATCACAACAACATAAGGAAATAATCTCTTAAATTGAATAATAAGAAATATGATAAAAAATATAAATCAATAGGCCTTGAAATTAAGAAAAATACTCATTCAATTTAGAATATATTCTAGACTGAAAAAAAGAAGTTAGAAAAAAACTGGGGAAAAAAGTTGTAGAAAAAAAATTTTTTCTTAAGCAAGAAAAAATAAAATTTCACGCAAACACACCACGTACACACACTTCCTCATCCTATGCCCCGATCGCCCTCCCTCAGCCACGCCAAGACCTCCGCGCCGAACAATGTCCGCCTCTCCACATTCCTTAAAGTCTATGATGACTGGTTTGACTTTCTCTAAAAAATATTGAAGTATTTCAAATATTGGAGTATGAATCATTTAAAAAACGTCACTTAAAAAACATTGGCTCATTCATCAACCAAAATCGAATTCTATCTCAAAAATGTGTAGCTTATTTGTATCTTAGACCTTATTTAAGGATCTGTGTAAAACACAAATAGATTCAATTATGGTTTTATAGTTTCATGCTGAAATTCAAAAGTACCTATTATCCTATCTAATCCACTTGACAGCAATAGAAAAATTATTGGAAAAACAGATTAATTATTATTATTATTTTGTCAAAATTACGAGAATAATCTCAATCAAAGTTGAAAATTCTCAGCTAAGAAAAATTGACTCAAAAGCGCAACCTTTCATTCAAAAGTAGTACACACTATCATTTTTCATTATCACATTATCATTTTAATATAATTATTATACATATATCAGTGAACTTTATTTTTACTTAACAGTTAAATTCACTTATCAGTTTATTACACTGTCAAATTTACTTACAGAATTTACTTAACAGTTAAAATTATCATGATATTAATTAATTAATTGTTGGCTCAGCTCTCAAAAATCTAAAGAGTGTTATAATATATAGTCAACCTGAACTTACATACAAAAAATAGAACAGAATGAATTACAACAATACAATACATTAATAATGAGTTACATTATGTTACATCTAAAGTGTAATTATTCAACCAAATCTTTAAATTTCTTTTCAACAGGCGCATATTAACAAACTCAGCACAATTATCGGGTAAATCATTGAAAGTTCTTGGTACAATGTAGATTAAGGTGTTTCTGGCTAAATTATTCGAAGTAAATGGTACAACATACCTCTCATTCCTTAAATCATATTGATAAACTTTCATAACTAAAAATCTTTTGCAGAAGTAATTTCCTAAAATCAAAGTAAACAGAAATATACCTTTTATATTCAAAACCTTGCATCTATTCAAAAGGTTCCTCATATGAAATATCTCCCTGAGAATTGCTGACTAAACGTAAAATCTTCCTCTGTACCGAAGATATTCTCCTAAGATAAACATTGCTAGCAAATCCCCACCCTTGCAATCCATATCTCATAACAGACTCTCCCAAGGCTATATACATCATCCTCTTCACTTTATTAGGTATTAAATCTTTAATATAATACATTTTGGCCAATACCTGTTTGAGTCTATTACAAACATTTTTTATATTGATATCCCAACGAAAATTACTGTCAACTGTTACTCCTAAATACTTATAATTTATACAATTCGATGTATTTCCTATCCTGTATTCCCATTCCTTTCTTTATAAATAGTATAGAAAATTAATAATGCTTTTTTTTGTTATAGGAGAAATACTGTATAGTATCTCATTTGGAGGAGAAAAAGAAATGCTTTCGTTGTGACTCAAGACCAAAGCCGGGCAATGAGAACTCCTTCCTTAGTCATAGAATCGAAAATATCGTCACACATTCTCATCCAGTGTCAGTATTTTGGTATTCGCTCGAACCGCATGTAATGCCGCATGTAATTAAACTTCACTCACTCAAATTATCATATTTTACAACATTCATTCAAGTAATGTTTAAAATGATATACCCTATAGATAAACACGTTCCACGCCTTGAAGAGGACTAATTTGAAAAGCGATGTAGTTTTTGAAGAAAACAGCTGTTGCTTCTCTTCATGGATATAATGAAAGAACAAGGAATTTTCTCCAACTGATAGCGCATAGGACAGTGTTTTTTGAAACAAATCCTGAGCGTTTGAACCGAAGAATCCTGAATATGCAACCAGCTGAAATTCTGAATTATATGAAAATACATCTATTACATTTTTAAAAATTTGTTACATGAAAAAAGTTTTCTATAATTTAGTTGAGTTATTTTCACTTGACCTTATGCTGCTGCAGCAGGACCCGGTTTTCAGCACTCTTGACTTGAGCCCACAAATTAGGAGGGTTATTTAGATCTTCCCTTTCCATATTGAGCCTTATCCATGAGGTCATGAAGATGATCATAAATCTTTGATTTCATTATTATTATTATTATTATTATTATTATTATTATTATTATTATTATTATTATTATTATTATTATTATTATTATTAGTATTATCTTTACATCTTTTCCAATTGTATTTGAGAAGTTATCTCATGTAATTAAGATTAGTGATTTGTGTTTGAGAAAGTATAATTTGAATTTGAGATAATAAGATTTTTAATATGAAAGATATCAGTTGTTGATTAAGAAATCAGATTAAAATTCTAACTGATCTTGGTCATGAAAAATTAAAATACAGAATAAACGATCGCTTTCCGCTAAAATTAGTGCTGATGAGATAAGGTAGAAAATATGATGTCAGTAAAATGAATTGTATTATCATTCTCAATTCACATCCTCTTATTTACATTTTAACGTTTCTCAATTATAATTACTATCTTCCCAAATTAAATTGATACTTTCTCAAATAAAATTGAAAAAGGTAGGTGTAGTTGAATGGAATTTATTCTGTTATTCTCACAGAAATCCACGGAAAGCAACCTGGTGGCAAGCTGAAAATGGCAAAGAGAATGTAACAATACAACTGGATCTTGAAGCTGAATTTCATTTCACTCATCTTATTATAACATTCAAAACATTCAGGCCAGCTGCTATGTTGATTGAACGCTCCTATGACTTTGGAAGAACATGGAAGGTATATAATTATTGAGATTAAGTTTTAAATTATTCATAAAATGAAAATATCCTTTCATATCTAGTTAATTTTAATTCTTGTTGATTGTTCATCTCAATTCAGTATGTATGTATACTCTATGAGTACACATAGATGCTGAGCACAAATTAAAGATATATGCCAAAGAAGGAAGGGCAGGGAAAGCTTTCAATTTCAGAATTTTTCATTGTTCGCTGTAAAGAGGATCTTACACTTGTCAATTAATAATAAGATTTTATGGAATACAAACAATTGCTGAAGCCAGTATGAATTTTCAGGATATCAATTTTGGGTTTTACTAAAGTTTTTCAAGTATTAAACTATCTAATAAAACATAAATCAAGTATGAACATGTATTGCTGTCAAATCCTCTGAAGAATTCAGTTCACAGCAAATATTGGTAAACAATAGAAATAGCTGCAGGAATTTCGATGAACGCTATTGTACAAAATAAACACACTTTTGGATGTTTGTTAAACAATTGTCATTCTATTGTATTGATCGCATGCAATGTCTTCCTTCCGCCGCTTCAATATATTAATCATGAACTCCTTGAAATTGTCAACTAGAATGCAAATTATTCAAGAACAATTGGAATGCTTAATTAAAAAAAACAACAACTATTTTAATACGTACTTGTTTTTTTTTCAAATATTTTAATATTCTCAACCGCAACCTGTTACCTGAACCACTAACATCTGGACATATAATTTTTGTTGCTCTGCAGGTTTACAGGTATTTTGCACAGAACTGCGATGAATCTTTCCCGGGAGTTTCAAAAGATTCGCAGAAAACTCTAACCGACGTTGTTTGCGATTCAAGATATAGTTCAGTTGCACCATCCAGTGATGGTGAGGTAGGTATCAAACTAATTCGTTAAAGTGATGGATTTATTATTTTTAGCAATGAGACCAAATTCATTCCATATGAACAAAATTCATAAGTTAATTTGAGAAAACTATTCCTTCAATGTGAATGATTTTGAATATTTTGTTAATTTCCAGTTCTGACTCTCGATATCATTACTTATTAATATAAGTTTCAAAATTACATATATTATTGGAGCGAAAATATTATAAAATTAAAATCTACAATAAACTGAACACACAAAATGTAATGAATTATATCGATTTTAGTTACCTTACTGTAATAATATCTAGTTTTGAGGACCGTATCATCTACGGTACTCGTATTGGAAAGAGGTTCCATAACATGTTTATTATACATGCAAAAATGGCCTCTGCATGAGTTATGGTTAATATAACAAATTCCATGTTTTGTTAAATAAATTTCTGTGAAATAGGTTATTGGAGTAGTTGCGCTGTTAATTTTGAATTAGTAATTATTAATCTAGAGAAATGATTGAATTAAGACATGTTTCGTGTCACAGGTAGGTGAGTCATCATTTTCTCAAGAAATCGTTTGTTATAATCAGTTACAGTTTTACAAAAGAATGAACATTGTCAGTTTCAAGAAAAATAGGACTTCGACCTCCGAAAATATTTCAAGCATAAATTATATTTTCTTCAATCCCCAAGCTCTATATCCCAAAAATGGTCTTTTTTGTTGTATTTCAATGAAGTGCAAGTACTTTGTCTTCATATTTACTGTGAGGTACTTTATCTTGGTGTCAGCCGGTGATTTTTGTAAAATAAATAATTTATAATTAAGAAACTGCAAGTTACTTCTAAAGTTAAACAAAATTCTGTACATTATTTAGCCTACATAAAGTCATTCAATTATAGTAATACTGGCTTATTTCACATCCAGGTAATTCTAAGAGTACTGCCTCCAAACCTGCATCATCTGTACGACGACCCTTACTCTCCTGATGTTCAGAATTTACTGAAAATGACAAATTTGAGGATAAACTTCACAAAACTGCACACATTGGGTGATGATCTACTGGATAATAGAGAAGAAATTCAGGTAAATTATTTATACACTATTATCAGGTGTACAGCTCTAATGTACAACTTTACTATTGGATGATTCAGTAGTCATCCCGCTAGATTCCATAAAAATGGTTTTAATGAGATTTTCATGATTAAATGATACTCGATTCTGCTTGGTTCATGAATTCGTGTAAAATATAAATTCTTTTCTGTAATATGCAATGCCTTTAATATGTTACTGATTTAAAAAAGTTGTTTCAAAAGACTTCTGTAAAATCACGTGTGAAACTGTAATGTATACTTAATAAACTGCTAGTAAATATTACTTTAATTCAATTTTATATGGTATAAAATTATGAATGCGTATCAACGACCGTATTTTGAAAATCTATTGGAATTTATTATTAGGTATATATAATGAATATGCAATAATATATTTCAGTGTAATTATACTTACGAATTTATTAAAAATTCAATTGAACTGATACAACATTTTGCGCCTTGAATTTTTTTGAGAAAGTCAACTTTTCCAGCAAAAATACTACTACGCTGTTAGAGAAATGGTAGTACGTGGATCATGTTCATGCTATGGTCACGCTTCCAAATGTCTTCCACAAGATGGTTCAGAAGATTTGAATCCTGACATGGTACATGGAAAGTGCGAATGCACTCACAACACCCAAGGTCTCAATTGTGAGCAGTGCAAAGACTTTTACAACGATCTGCCATGGAAACCTGCAATTGAAAAACAAACTAATGCTTGTAAAGGTGAGTTATAAATTAATACTAAACATCAAGCAGTAGTATTACTATTAGTTGATAAATAAAATAAACTAGCCGGCAGGATCGCTGTGCTCGCCTTATCACAATTTTCCACATTTCTCTACGTCTGTTGCAGCAGCTGTAATGTGTGGGTTAAATTAAAACAATTTCAACAATAAACCATTTCACAAAGGAATTCAAAGGGAATGTCTGGAAACTGGGACACTTTTTTGACTTTGCAGCTCAATTGGGACTAGTTAGGAGGTAAACATAGCAAAATTGCACATCTCAAACCCCCCTCTCAAAGGTGTGGACACTTTTTACACAATTATACAGTAAAGCTGCTATAAAAATTAATGAAAAACATTAAATAGTGGAATAAATAAATCAAATTGAAGAAAATGTAATGCTTTACATTCATTTTTACGATGCATTGTTGGAGAGTTATAAGACCTGAAAGAGCAAAGGATTGGATGAAAAACTGTTGGAGATATCACAAACCTCCACTGCACAAAACTTGTAGGGAATTTAACAAGCTTATTATCAATTTTAAGAGAATTTAATGCTCTCCAAGCTCATAATCAGCATTAATTTTTTCCATCAATTTTCAATAACTCATAACTTACAAGAACAAACATAACAAATCATTGGAGGCAAACATGTTTTTTTTTAATGTTACACCTCCAAGAGCGGATATCTCGAAAAACTATAGAAGATATAATAGAAAAAGTTGTGAGATTAATGTAGGAAATTGTAAGCTTCAATTTTCTTATAGAATAGCCTTGTCCGTAAGACGCATAGTTCCGAGATGTATGCAAGAAACCAAAAAAATTGTATATTTGAACCACTCCCGCCCCCTCAGACCACTGGGTAGGGTTGGAGACTTTTGGCATGTTTACCCTAACTCTCTATTACCCTCAACAGAACTGCGAGGTCAAACTATAATTGTCTTCTAAACTTTTACCTCTATAACCTTTTTTCGAGCATTTATTACCTGGACTATTAATAAATTAGTACAGATGTTTCTTGTATTCAATGATCTGTTATATCAATTGTGTAATGGAATTTGTTATGTAGCCTAAATAATGATGTCATTGAATTAAACTTGATTTGATTGGTTTTTCTACAACTGCTCGTAAAACACTTCTTTACGTACTGGAATCTCATTGTAAATCCTAAAATAGCTGATTTTAGGGTAGGGAACTGATAATATATTTCTCGCTCGCTACGCATGCGCAGCACGGTTTTTTACTATACTCTTGCTGTGCATGCTCAGTAGGCAGCAGGCACGTTATTTCAGGATGCCAAAGTTACAAAATTGTTCATAACATCAGCAATAGCAACTATTACAGCATTTTTAAAATAAATATTTGATGATAAAAAAAAGATTTATTTTAGTACCTAGTAAAGTGTTGTCTTATTACATTTTTCCACAATAATCTCAGCATTTATTAAGGTTGTGCAAAGGCTAAAAAACTTACTTCTGGTGACATTTTTTTAGAGTTTTTCGATTCGTATACAATTAAGCTATCAAAATGAAAAAAAAAATTTTCTCCGATCATTAGGTACTTTTTGAGATATGAGCGCATAAAGTTTGAATTTTTGGGACAGGTCCTTTCAAATTCGGTAAGAAATAAATTCATGAAATCTTGAGGATAAATTCTCCATTGTACTGTTGATTGAATAAAACAAAAATTTTCCAATAATATCAGTTTTTGAGAAAGTTATTCAATTTACCAAAAATGGCCAAAAATAACTCAATTAAAAGTTATTCCTGAGAAAACTTTTTCATTTTGATAGCTTGATAGTATACAAATCGAAAAACTTTGAAAATTGCCACCAGTAGAAAGTTTTTTTTTAGCCTTTGCACGGCCTTAAAGTTGATGTCATTAATCTAGAAGATTGATAATTTAGTCTGTAATCAGCTTATTCAATTCATCAATACAGCCATCCATGATGGCGGCGATCGATCAGGGTTTTAGCTTTTAGGTGAGTCAATCATACAATTACTGTATTGAAGGAAAATCATACTGCAGTTGTTTAAAATATATTGAATGTAATTCGAGCGTGAAATTTCTTTATTGCTTTTGCAAATTTCGCAACTGTCTTGCTCAAGCAATAGAGTCACGTTTCACGCTCTTAATATATAAATGATTTTAAATACAAATTATATCAATATATTATAGAATGATTATATTTAATTTGTTCTATTTCAGAGTGCAATTGCAATGGACATTCCAGAAGATGTCACTTCGATCAGAATGTATATGAAATGACTGGCTATGTTAGTGGAGGTGTGTGTGATGGATGTATGCATAACACAGTGGGTCGTAATTGTGAACAGTGTATGCCACAATTCTTCTACGACCCAATCAGGAATTACAACGAATCTGATGCCTGTCAACGTAAGTTTTCATTCAAACCTGTTGATTCACACTATGATTCATTTTAATGGGAAATAGTTATTTGTACAACTAGTGCGCAAAGTGACACTTAGCTGCACCGAAAGAAACATTTACGGAATGGCTTCTTGAGTGCAACAAAGGAACTTTGTGCACATATTTCACATTGAATTTTTCCTACAATTACCATTGAATTTGAAAAGTGAGTAAATTGGTTGAAATTTACTGAAATCCATCAAATGCTCGTCTGTATAATTTTGTTATTAAAAACAACCCTATTTTATTTTAAAATCAATAATTCAATCGAAAATTTATAATCATTAATTTTATAAAAAAAATTATTCAACATTTATAATTATTAATAATTGAATTTATCCAATTAACTTGATTTTTTTTATTGTCAATACTATAGCTATCTAGTCTGGAGACTAATGAGCTAATTTTTTCTATCCTAACATACTACTTGAAAATTTTAACAGCGAATATCTCATTACAAATTCGTACTGCTATTGTTCAATTAATATGTACACTTATTGACTGCACTATAGAAGCTAGATTCACTGAATCACTGTTCTGCTCTTTCACTGGACACTAATTGAACAAGCACTACACTAGTTCATACGTTTTCCTCCTTTTGAGCCTCCGCACCAACCCTCCATTGTCTAGCAGCTGGATCGCCTCAACGTTGTCGTGTTGGTGAAGTCGCCCCTCGTGCCTCTCCGCATGCCTCTGGATCTCAGTGGACACCAGGTTGACGTGCAGGTCTCTATGAAGATCGCTGTTCCTGACATACCAAGGAGCATCCATAATGTTCCTTAGCACCTTGTTCTGGAAACTTTGTATGACATTGATGTTGCTGTCTTTGGTACACCCCCAAACTTGAATACCATATGTTCATACTGGCTTTAATATCTGTTTGTACAGAAGAACTTTGTTTTGGATTGATATAAGGTTGGAGTTTTTACCAATTAGCCAATACATATTTGATTCCAAGCTCCTCTCTCTTCTTCTTGACATGGGCCTTCCAGCGAAGCTTTGCGTCCAATGTCATACCTAGATATTTGGCATCATTGACATATGGTACAACTTGGTTGTTAATTGTTATTGGTATGGGCAGGTCCTTCTCATTAGTGAAGTTGATGTGAATCGACTTTGCTTCATTTAGTTTCATCCTCCACTTTCTAGTCCAATCTTGAATTTTGTTGATGGATCTCTGTAGTGTTTCTGTTGCAATATGAATATTACTGTCTTTTGATAATATGGTTGTGTCGTCTGCAAATGTTGCTGTAGTATTCTCATCAAGGCTGGGAATATCGCTGGTATAGAGTAGGTAGAGAAATGGTCATAGAACACTACCTTGAGGAACTCCTGCTTTTATTTCCTTCAAATCAGAATATGAATTTTCATGCCTGACTCTGAAGTATCTGACAGATAGGATTGTAATATATCTTTCAATTGCTTTGGTAGCACTTTTTTCAGTTTGAAAAGAAGACCTTCATGCCACACTTTATCAAAAGCTTGCCGTAAATCAAGGAAAGCTGCTGAACAAACCTTTTTCTCTTCTAGGCACTTCTCTATTACATTCACAATCCTATGCACTTGGCCTATTGTTGAGTGTTTCACTCTGAAGCCAAATTGGTGATTTGGAATTATTATGTGCTGTCTCTCAATGGTGTTAAAATCCTTTCAAACAACTTGGATAGGACCGTTAACAATGATTTTGGCCTATATGATGATACTTCATGTGGTACTTTACCTGGCTTGAGTAGCATTATAACCTCTGCTACTTTCCATATTCCTGGTAAAAATTTGAGTCTGAAGGGGCATTCAAAATGTGTGTTAATTTTACTATTGCTTTTCTTGGTAGGTGCTTGAGGACTAAGCCAGTTATCATTTCGAATCCAGGGGTCTTTTTGTTATTCAGATTTCTTATTTCTCTTCTCACCTCTTCTACTGTGACACACATTATTTCTTGATTCGGCTGTAAGATGTTCTCCTCTGTTTCTACAGTGTCTTCTTCTGTTGTGCTATTTGGCTGAAAAACGTTTACAAGATGATCTGCAAAGGTCTGTGCCTTTTCATCACTACTCCTTGCCCATTGTCTGTTCTGCTTTCTGAGAGGAGGAGATTGATGGATGGGTTTTTTCATTTTTTTTAGCTGCCTTCCAGAGTGAGTAGTCCGTACTGCGTTCTGCTGTTAAGTTTATCAAGTAATTATTGATTGATTCATTCTTGATACATTGAATCTCTCTCCTTAGTTGTTGAGTTAGATTGTTTAAAACTGTTTTGTCTTGAGGTGAACGTGATTGCTGCCATCTCCTTCTTGCTCTTCATTTTTCCACAATCATTTCTCTGATTTCCGCAGGGTAATTATTTCCAGTTGTCCTTCTTTTGAATTGTGGAATATTACTCCATGCTACCTGTTGTATATGAGTAACAAAATTCTCTAACTCCCGATCAATCTGTTTTTCGTTTCTTAATGGTGAGTTCAACTCTATTCTTTCATTCTGACATCTGTTGGAAACCATCCCAATCCGTGTGGCTATTGACTAGCGCAGGACAAGCGTTTTCCTTTCGTAGAATTAAATCACTCAGAGTCAAAATGATGGGTGAGTGGTCCGAAGTTAGATCGAAACTATCCTCTAAATGCAAATAATTTACTGATATATTCTTTGTCAGGAAAAAATCTATAAGATCTGGGATTTTCCTCGTGTCGGAGGGCCAGTAGGCCCTCAGTTTACCAGTTGAAAGAGCTTCGCACCTCATCTCTATCATTGCTTCATAGAGCTCTTCCCTTGTGTGTTATTAAGCGCGATCCCCAATGCACGTGCTTTGCATTGAAATCTACACCAAGAATGAATCTGTCTCCTAATATATCAAACAATGATAAATATTCATCTCTTCTGATGGAATATCTGGGAGGACAGTAAATAGCTGCAACAACAAAATGATAATTTACTGCTTGCACTGCTACACCTGTCAATTGTATTCTATCACTTTCGATTTTCACTTGTTCATGATGTTGTAGATTGTATCTGATGATGATGGCAATCCCACCCCTTGCGACATTGCTGGGATGTAAAGCATGATAGATCCTATAGCCTTTGAATTTTATAAACGACTGCTTTGTAAAATGAGTCTCAGATATAAGACATATATCTATTTTTTCCATGTTTAGAACTGCTTCCAACTCCTGTTGCCGTTGTAACAATCCATTTGCGTTGCATTCCATTATTTTCAGTGAATGAATAATTTGAATTGCAGTAGTTTACTTTGAGCTAACTTCTGAAATTTAGACTGTAGTGAGGTTATTACTTGTTCTTGTCTATCCAGTTTTGCCAAGATGAGCTGCAAAATATTATTGGTATCTCCTACTTCACTTTTTGGCTCTCCCAATTTCCGTCTATTTTTTTTTTGAGATAATCTGGGGAAAGTTAATTTCTTAACCGCACTTTCATTGTTTGGATTTTGGGTTTGTGTACATTCTGTGATTTTTGGTAGAATATTCTTCACTGTGTTCTTCCGTAAATCTGAAATATTTTTTGTTTTATTGGAGTTCCTAATCTTTTGCAATTCGATTGCGACAGTGCAACCTCGATAGCTGGCTGGATGTGCTTCCCCGCAATGAATGCATTTTGGTAGAGCATCACAAGGTTTTGTACAGTCCTTTGTTTGATGTTTACCTGCACACTTTACACACCTAGGCTCCTTGTTACAGTATTTTTGTGTGTGACCGTATGCTTGGCATCGTTTGCATTGCGGTATCAGGTTGGCCTTCTTCAGTGCTTCCACTTCCACTTTGCAACCAAGTATATTTTTAAGTTCAAAACTTTTTTTTTCTTCCGCGCTGAATGAGACTATGAACATATCTAATGGCTCTCTCGTCTTCCACTTTAGCTTATTCACAACTTCTAGAACTTTCAATCCTCGTATCTTCAAATCTTCCAGTATCATGTCCGTACTACAAGAGTGATGAAGTTTCTTAATCATTACTCTCATTGGCCTCGAGTGCTTATCTTCATAGGAGTGCCAGTTAAATCCATCAATAATCAGTTCTCTGGTAACATTCTGATAAGTTACTGAGTCGACTGCATTTATTTTGAACGTTTCTCTACTTGAGAATTTTTTCTAAATTTGTCAGCTGGCGACACTTTTTTCAAACTCTTAAGGAGTCCATCTAGATTCTTGATACCATCCACTATGATTGGGGGTGGTGGCATTTCTTTCTTCTCTCTCTTCTCTACGTCACTGGTTTTAGAATTCAAACTCTGTTGAATCTTTTTGCAGACACATTTTTGACTTCTGGCGATGGAGTACTAATCTTCCTCTTCTTGGTAGCCCGCTCAGTACGAGTCCTGATCCATTCCGTTTCTTTGGCCAATTTTTCCTCATTTGTTGAGTAGTTCTCAGCTGCTGAGCTTGTAGGCTGTGAGCTGTGAATCTTCTTCTCAATATTAAGAAATCTTGCTTCCAAATCTTGCACTTTTTTCAACAGTTCCAAGTTGCTCTTCTCCAATCCCTTCCTCTTCTCATCGTTCTCTTTCCAGGCGATGAAAAGTACCTGCTCGGTTGAAGTTTCGAGTTTATTTAATTTGATATATTTATCCGGTGAACACTGGATTTGTGATGTATTTAGCATGTTGTTGGTGTCCATAATGTCGTTAGTTGCTTCCTGTTCTCCTTGCTCTTCTGTAGGAATACTAGGTGGCTTCACTAAGTTCGACATATTTTGAAAACATGCCTTTCAAACAGCCCTCGTATCAACACTCACGCACACGGAAACGCGAACGCGAGCTTTAGAACGGCCGCGGAAAGCAGGTCGCTTTGCTTGCATGAATTCCGCGGTCGACTACCGATATTCGATGCAATATTTTTGTTCCACTTTTGATTGCGAACAAACTGCTGACTCACTACTTCTACACCGTCAACATTAAATTTCGTATAAATTCATTTGAACTTCCCTATTTATATGTTTTATTTTCATTTTTATTCAAGTTCTATATTCATTTTTAATATTATTTTATAATTTCGATCTTATCACACTACTCGACCACTATCAATCAGAATAAATTGATAGGTAGAAGCAGTCTCTCGGCCATCCGCAGGGACTTCTAACCTCAAATATTTCACAGAAGATCCAGCAGGCAACAGTCAAAGAAAATACCGGGATTATTTTAAAAATGACTAGAAGGTTTAATGAAGTTGATGATGAAAAATTGATTGAAAATATCAGAGAATACAGGATTTTATTTGATCACAAGCATCAAGAATATAGAAATAAAATCAAGAAAAATAAAATTTTGAAAAAAGTCACGGCAGATAAAACGGGTGAGAGAGAAGAATAATTCTATTGTAGCCTTGGCCATCTTGAAATTGAGCCCGACCCGGTCGCGGTTGACATAGGATAACTTCGCATAAAGGAAAACGTACCTTAATATGCACCTTACTAAGCAATAATTCCGTACAGCAATTTTGATTGCATAAATAAATAAATATTTTTATTGCATATAAAGCTGTACAATTACAGGTATGGCAAACGTCAATTACAAAAACAAATAAAATACATGAAAATGATCAATGTCACAAAGTACAAAACACAAAAGTACAATAAGTTATCAACCACAGCTATTAATTGATAAGTACACAATATTATTGAAATGTATCCACTAATTATCCATGTATTCCTTTATGGAATAGAAGCCACCATTCAATAAATATTTCTTCAATTGGGCTTTAAATACATTTTTATTTGTTTAATAGATTTTATTTCATTTGGGAGCCTATTGTAAAAAATTATTCCTTGATAAAATGGATTTTTCTTTGCTATCGCTAAATTAACATTAGGTAAATGATAGTTATTGGCAGTTCTTGTTCTATGACTGTGGATATTGCTATTAGTGGGTAGAAAATTATTATCGACGGTGCTAAGGATAGTCTTGTATATGAACAAAGATGGCAATGTGAGAATACTTTCAATTTTAAAATAGTCTCGGCAGGACTGATATCTCGTCAGTTTACACATACATCTAATGGTTTTTTTTGTAAAGTAAATATTTTTCTTTCATTTCTTTCAGAAGAATTGCCCCAAACTGTTACTCCATATCTCAGATGGCATTCAAATAAAGCAAAATATATACATTCTAGTATATTGAAAGTACAATAGCGGGATAGTGTTCATAAAATAAAAATTACTGAACCTAGTTTAGAACAAGTGTGATCCAGATGAGATTGCCAGTTAAGACTGGAATCTAGATGAATACCTAAAAACTTACACACTTCAACCTCTGAAACGAATTCATCATCCAGCAATAAACCAATACAACATACACTATTTGAAAATGTCATTCTAACAGTTTTTCTAACATTCAGATGCAGATTGATGCTTTTGAACCACTGACAAATGTTATTGACTAATACATAAGCATCCATTTCCAGCCGCTCACAGTCATTCTCAGCATTTAGGATGCTAGTGTCATCCGCATATAAAGTAATATCAGCTCCTAATCCACTGCCCTTTATATCATTTATGTAGATGTTAAAAAGAAGCGGACCTTGCACCGATCCTTAAGGGACTCCAAATTTGACTTCTCTTAACTTAGATTTGAAATTGCCATTGCTGTTTTTTATTTCAATATATTGTACTCTGTTAAGTAGGTATGACTTAAGGGGGTTGGAACAGTCCTATCTTGCCCTTGTTAAATTGGCCACTTTCATGTTCCTTTTTCTCAGAAACTGTTAGGACTACAAAGCTGAAACTTTGCAGGAGTGTTCTAGCATATCTCCTCTTGGATTAGACGAGAGGGTTTTCTCATTTTCCACTTTTAAATATAAAAAAAATTTTTTTCTAATATGTTTTTTTTACGGAAATTTACAAACTTTTAATTTTTTCTCTCTTGAACTAAACTATATTTTTGAAAAATCTCTCGTCTAAAGTTTTATTTTAACTCAAGGAATATACACAAAAAAATTCAGCCCTCTATCTCTAGTAGTTTCTGAGAAAAAGGTACATGAAGTTGAGAAAACAAAGTTTTGCGTAAATCGCATTCAAAGTTGAACTAACCAAAACTAGTAGGCTCCAGAGGCATAGGATGGTCCTGCTTCTTCATCTGCTTCCTGGATGTTCTCTTCCAGCTTTCTTTTGGCTGCCTGAACCTTCTTCTGGGCTGTGCAAAGGCTAAAAATAAACTTTCTACTGGTGATATTTTTCGATTCGTATATCATCAAGCTATCAAAATGAAAAAGTTTTCTCAGGAAAACATTTTTTTCCGATCACTACTTTTTGAGATAGGAGCGCCTAAAGTTTAAATTTTTGAGACATAACATTTTAAATTTGGTAAGAGATAAATCCATGTTATTTGGAGGATTGAATCTGCATGGTATTGTTGATCTGGTAAAACTAAAATTTTCTGAAAATATCAATTTTTGATAAAGTTATTCAATTTACCAAAAATGACCAAAAATAACTCAACAGGAAGTTATTTTTGGTGATTTTTAGTAAATTCAATAACTTTCTCAAAAAATGATATTTCCAGAAAACTTTTGTTTTACTAGATCAACAATTCCATAGAGAATCAATCCTCTAAATCTCATGGATTTATCTCTTACCGAATTCGAAATGTTCTGTCCCCAAAATTTAAACTTTAGGCGAAAAAGAATTTTTCATAGATCATATAATTTCATAGATTATATTATATTCAATCAATTTATATATTTATACATATTTTATACATTCTCTGTAATATATTCACACAACAGTAAATTAGAAGTTTCCAATTACCTTACTATTTCTCTTTACCAAATGTATAAAGTTATGTTGGCTAACATGTACCAATTCATATTCAATGTTAACCCTAACCTTTTAGCTTTAGTCAACTTGAAAATGTGACCGGTGCGGTCACGAAACCATGGTCGTGTATCGAATGATAATATATAGGGGGGGGGATGCGAGGGCAATTTTTTGTTTTTTGTCAATTTTGGCTAATATTCTATGATTTTTGCAGCCGTGAATTGATTGTCTATGTATTTTTCACATCAGTTTTCAATGTTGGAATCACGTAACCTGCCATCTATGCTGCTGATAGTGTATCATCAAACCGAAAATTAAATCCAGGGGGCACTCAAGGGGGGCTGTGTGATTTTTGGCAATTTCGAAAAATCTGCAGTCACTTTGAACTGTGAAATGATGCTGACATATGTCAAAAAATGATCAAAAGTTATGAAGAAGTTGATAAAAAATAGCAAAAATAACATATTTTACCTTAGGGGATATCTAGGACCCCCTCAATTTTTTCAACTTCTGAATTGGTTATTATAGAAAAGTTAAGAGGAAGTGGTTGGTGTTCTGGTGGATTCGATTGACAAGTGGTTGAAACGAAAGGGAAAATTATTATTTTTTATTTTGGATTTTTTGGGGGGGCCTACGACCCCCCCCGCAATATTTTCAACTTTTGAATGGCACATTTTTCAGCAAAGTGCAAGAGAACTTTTTTGTTCAGCTCCTCAACATTTCTGGATTCCCATGATGAAATTCCGACCCAGTCACGGGTGGTGCAGGAGGGAGCGGAATTTTCTATGATTTTTGAGTAATAAAAAAATTCCCAGCCAAACTGAGGCATGTGACAATTCTAACTTTTATAATGAAGTCTGTAGGAGTCCTAGCAGGCAATGGGAAAATTATGGATTTTCCAAAATTTTCTTTTTGGGGGTCGATGATGCCCCCCTCAATTTTTGGAAAATTAAGGATCTTTTACATCGCCTCGCACAGACGAACCCCTTTATTTTTTAAGGGGGGCCCGGCCCCCTACTCTACCTACCTACTACCCCCTAACTACCCTATCTAACCTACTCTACCTATTCACCTATCCAACCCTACCTAACCTACTTGGGCGGGCAAAGCCTGCCTCCCACCTGGAGCGCAAAGCAACCCTATACAGTCAATCCTATACAGGAGCGCGAAGTGCAGAGGCTGCTACCCAACACGGTACAGTCATAAAAGGCAATTGGGCGGGCGAAGCCCGCAACCCAGCCGGAGCGCGAAGCGCGGAGGATGCTAACCCACCGAGGAGGAGGAGGAGGAGGAGGAGGAGGAGGAGGAGGAGGAGGAGGAGAGGAGGAGGAGGAGGTGAAGGAGGAGGAGGAGGAGGAGGAGAAGAAGAAGAAGAAGAAGAAGAAGAAGAAGAAGAAGAAGAAGAAGAAGAAGATAAGAAGATCCCGGCACCCCTGTACTCGCCCAAATATAAGGGACACATTTAAATTTGTTCCCCACAAAAAATTCATTACAAGCTATTTTGTTCAGCTCCCGGAGATAAGCCTATAATCATAGCTAAATTTCAACCAGATTCAAATGGCGACCCAGGAAATTGAGTTTTCATCGGAAATTTGGCGTTTTCCCAAATACGAAAAATTCTCAGCCAAAACTATAAGATCGCTATGAAAACACCAAATCTGCTGCATACTACACTGGAGGCTAAGGGAAAACCTCCAGACCTTCCAAATTCTTCTCTCCGGTACCCCTGTACTTGCCCAAATATTTGGGACACATTTAAATTTGTTTCCCACAAAATAGTTATTTGTGCAACTAGTGCGCAAAGTCACAGTTTGCTGCACCAAAAGAAACGTTTATGCCCGAGCCGTAGGCGAGGGCCGAATGGTTTCTTGAGTGCAGCAGAGGAACTTTGTGCACGTATTTCACATTAAGTTTTTCCTTCAGTTACCATTGAATATGAAAAGTGGGTAATTATGGGTAAAATTCCCTGAAATCCATCAAATGTATATCTGTGTAATTTTATTATTAATAAATAAAATTGAATAATGTAGTAGTGTTTGAATGGCGGGGTGGCTGTGTGCTGATGTGGTGGCTGTCGCTGTCCTCAGTGTTCACCGCCTCAATATTCTCATAACATGGACCTCACTATACCACAGTCACCAACTTAAATTTGATTTTGCTGCACTGGTGCTCCATATAACCTACTAATTATTTGTGTTGTCATGTTGCAAATCTGGAGTGCGAAAAAATTTTTCCCGCACTAGAGCGGAAAAGTGATTTTTTGCGTTCTGTAATCAGTGCAGCAATGACCACTTTTCAAGGTAACTGTAGGAAAAATTTATTACAAGTGTGTGTGTGTGTGTGTGTGTGTGTGGTGTGTGTGTGTGTGTGTGTGTGTGTGTGTGTGTGTGTGTGTGTGTGTGTGTGTGTGTTGTGTGTGTGTGTGTGTGTGTGTGTGTGTGTGTGTGTGTGTGTGTGTGTGTGTGTGTGTGTGTGTGTGTGTGTGTGTGTGTGTGTGTGTGTGTGTGGTAGTCCTTGTAGCTTTTTTGATACAATGTTTAAGACCATATTCACAACAAAAATTCAGATAATCCTGTAGTTGTTGAAGTGGGTGACGGAGCTGTGTGTTTATATTCATATCTCCAACACATATGACTTGATTACGTTGCAGGTTATCCAGAACTTGTCTCATATCACATAAAATATCTGTTATGTCATGATGCGAGGGAGATCTGTAAATTGCAATGATGTTATAACAGTTGTTTCTTGTTTCCAACTTCAAATTCAGTACATTTGCCTGTCTAACTATTAATTCGGAACAAGATATATTGAAGCATTTCTTGATGTAGATGACGATTCCATCATTTTGGAGTGGATTGTTTACCGAAGAAATTATATTGTAATTCTCCATGTGTTGTGGGATATTATCATTTTTTCCAGCATTCAGTAAGAACAATAACATCGAATTCTGCAGACATATCTTGCAGTTGTACCATCAATTGATTGAAGTTTTTTCTTATACTTCTTATATTGAGACAGAAAATCTTCAAGTTGTACTCTTCAAGCAATCTTACAAAGTTGTTTGCTTGATTAACAGATAAATCATATATCTCCTCGAAAACCTCTAGTTCTTCTCCCAATGTTAGAACATCATTGTTATTCATTGTTCACTGAAAATTTGTAGTTATTTATATGCCAGTTAAGAATATCCTCGTCCTTGATATCTAGTATTTTCCTCGTTAATGACATCATCAAATCTTCTTCCCCAATTGTTAAGTATCTAAAAGACCGGGTATGCCTACTCAGTGCAACGATCACAGTCATGTTGGATACTGTTGTAAATATTTAACGGCTTTATATTTTTCCTCACCAATACAACATCTTTGAATGTTAGACCCTGAGCTTCATGTATTGTGAGTACCTTAAGTGAACCGAATGGAGCCTTATTATTCACTGCTTCCATCACCATTTGCTTCTCAGCCTTTGTAAATGTAAGGATTAATGCCTCTGGTCCTAGTTGATGATAGCCTCCGTTACTGATTGTTGGCATGATTGAGCGTATAATCTTGTTCCTCGTGCAGATATCCTTGTAGTAATTCGAGCAGCATACGTCTATTGGGTGTCTGTTAGAGACTGATTGGTAATGATTTGGCTCCGAAAACACAGAAATATGTTTCCATATTGCCGGTAAATCACTTCTCTCAATGTACGAAATTTGTCTCGAATCACCAAACAGAATTATTTCATCAGCGCCCGTCAGCGCAGAGACGAATCCTACGAAGCCTGCGTGCATTAGTACGGCCTCATCGATAAACACACGATTATATTTCTTGTTGTGCGGTCCATTTATCAGAAATGACGACACTGTTCTATAGTTGGAATTGATTATATAGAACTGTATTTATTCTCGTATTTTTTGTATGGCTACTCTTATTTCTCTAACTGCTGCCCTTGTTTGAGTTGAATGAGGTCTTTCAATGGCTCATGCTTTTCTATAATTAGTTGTGTTTTTCCACTACCAGGTACACCATCTATCCATCTGACCTTTGGTAATACACATTTTGCTATATTAACTTTGTTGATAGAATACATCAGTTCCTCATTTAACATCTCTACTAACAATAATATATTTTTCGTTAGTTTTGAACCTCTGAGAGTGTTTATCGAAGGGTACATAAATTCCGCGTCTCTCAAGACTAAACCCCATTCTGTATTTTGAACTTGTTGGTTTTAAAAACATTTTCAGTTCGTTGTTATACACATTCATACCCCTCAAATGAATATCTCTGAAAACTGCCGAAGAATCATGTATATTTGTGCTTTGGAGTGTCAGCAGAACTTCTTTGAAAATTGTTCCATTGACTCTATCGTATTGCTGTAAAAGATTTCTAAGTTCTATCATGCAATAGACAAATCTATTGTTCATATCATCTTCCGGTAGATAGCCTCTTGGACATTCGTTCTCGTCCGGTCGATCTGCTTCGGGAATATCAAGAAAATTCATACTACCAGTGCCTCGATGAAAGAATATATATTTCAAATGACCAGTTGATAAGATGAAGCTGAGGAACTCAACAGATGATATATCAGCAAGCTGATTAAATTCATCTATGCCTACGACATAGACCATTCTTCGAGCCTCAGCGATTTCGATTGTAGTAAATTTGACAATCCATCTGACACTCGAACTTTCTTTTTACCTACGTAGGCAAATGATAAATTGATGTCTGAGTATTTTCCAAAATTATTTATCATTGATACTCTACTTTTTGCTGTTTGATTATTTACGTTCAATCTATTTATATTATTCAATGATTTTTCAAGGGTGATCGACTCTCTTATTGGCAGCACTAATAATTACTTTTCAAATCTTGGAAGGATGTAAACTCCATGATTGAAACATTGAAACGATAGGTTACTTAGAAATCATAATCATGTGATCAAAAATCACCAACACCACAATGCACATGTAAATAGTGGTAGCCACTCATGTGCAAATGTTTACACTGATAAAAGGCGATTGGGCCCATCCAGCCGGAGCACGAAACGCGGAGGCGGCTACTCAACCCTATACAGTCATAAAAGGCAATTGGGCGGGCGAAGCCCTCCTCCCAGCCAGAGCGCGAAGCGCGAAGGCTGCTAACCCACCTTACTGGGGGTTCAGGGGGCAAAGCCCCCTGCCGAGCGCGAAGCGCGAGTCGGAAACTATGTACATCTTACGAACATAACTGTTTTATACAAAATTGAAGCTTACATAATTTCCTACAATATTTATCTCATAATTTTTTCTATATCTTCTCTAGTTTTCGAGATATGCCGCCCTTGAAGGTGTGTAATTGTTAAAATAACAGGTTTTTATCCAATTTCTTGCTCTTTCAGTACTTGTAACTATCCAAAAATCATGTGAAAATTAAAGCTTATTGTAGGTTTGTAGAACATTAAATTCTCCTTGAAATAATGTATTATTTTACTTTTTCAAGTTTTCGTTTCATTGTTATAGCAGCTTGAATGTTGGGGGTAAAATTTTCAATATTGCAACAAGTGTCAACTCAGTGGTTCCATACCTTCACTGAGGGGATAGAGATGCGCACTTTTGCTATGTTTACCTACTTACTAGTCCAAATTGAGCTGCAAAGTCAAAAATTGTGTCACTGACACCCCCTTCGAATTTCATTGTCAAATGATCATAATTATTGTTGCAGCATTATGCAACTATAATGTTCTATAAGCTCATAATCAGCATGAATTTGTCCCATCGATTTAAAAAGCTATAAGAGCAAAAATAAAAAAAAATTGGAGGCAAACATTGTCTTTTCAAAAATGTCACACCTTCAAGAGCGGATAATTTATCTCGAAAACCAGAGAAAATATAGAAAAAGTTGTGTGATAAATATTGTAGGAAATTATGTAAGCTTCAATTTTGTATAAAACAGTTATGTTCGTAAGATGTACATAGTTTTCGAGTTACATGCGAGAAACTAAAAATGGTACCGTTCAACCACCCCCACCTCCTTGGCACAGGTGGTAGGGGTGGAAACGTTTGATATGTTTACCTCCTCACTGCCCTAAACAGAACTGCGGGGTCAAAGATTGTCTTCCAAACTTTTCCCTATATACCCTCTTCTGAGCATCCATTGCCTGGACTACTTAATAAAATATACAATAATAATATAAGTTTGTCATGAAGTTCTTCTGAAAAAAATAGAATTTTATGGTTTTGAAGAATCTGCTAGCAAGCTTATTCAGTCTTATCTGAGAGATAGGTTTCAGAAAGTGGTTTTTAATGGTGTTGAGTCTAATTACTTGCCGGTTCGTTATGGGGTACCTCAAGGTTCAATATTGGGCCCAATTTTGTTCATTATATATGTGAATGACATGCCTAGTGTAATTGGACCCTCAGCCAAAGGATATTTGTTTGCTGATGACCTGGCAGTTTGTGTAAGTACAAAATCTACCTTGGCAATCAATAGAATCAGGTCCATAGAGAATATTACACTGATGATCGAGGATTGGTGTAACGCGAATTCACTGTGTTTAAACTTAGATAAAATTAAGAGTCTTAATGTGTCTTATGGCAACGATGATGATTTGAATGGTCTGAGAATGGTTAATTTTCTTGGTTTTAATGTTGACTCTAGGCTGAATTGGAAAGACCATATTGATAAAGTGGCGGGTAAGCTGTGTAAGGGATTGTTTATGTTAAGAAAATTGAGAACAGGAGTAAGTCTATCAGTGTTGCGAATAGTATATTTTTCTCATATACACAGTTATTTATCTTATGGAACAATATTGTGGGCTTTCCAAAAATATAGTATTAGATTATTTAGACTGCAGAAAAAAGCTGTGAGAATAATATGTGGTCTTCCTTCAAGAGGACACTGTAGGGATAGCTTCAAATTGATTGAAATTATGACACTTCCTGCTGTGTTTGTTTATCAATGTCTCAATCATGTTAAGGTAAATTATAACTCCTATGTTCAGCAAGGTATGTGTCACAACTATAATACTAGAGGTAGGAATAAACTAGTCTTGAGGTTTTGCCACTATGCAAATACTCAGAAAACTTTCTATTACGTTTCTCTGAAACTTTTCAATGCCTTGCCTGAGAATATAAAAAAATTACCATTAAAATTATTCACCAATAGAGTTAAACGATTTCTGTTGACGAATCCAATTTATGAAATAGAAGAGTTCTATGACGTAGTTGACAATATGCTTGATTAGCAACTAGGTACTCTCATGGGTGAACTAGTCATATGATTATGTGTTATGAGTGTGTTTTACTTATATTGTTATGAAAATAAGTATATTTTTATGTTTATAATTTATTGTAATGACTTCCTGCTTGTAATAATTATGATTCAATCTACCATTGACATTTGTAATGCAATTGATGTTCTCAATTAGCTGCTGCAATAAAGTATTTTGACTTTTGACTTTTGACTTTTAATAGAATATTTTAAACTAGAATGAACAGTTAATATTACATCAATATACCTGCATCAGCTATCAGGCATTTACAAGACAAAGGATCGGCAACGTTTTTCTCCTATCATTCACTACTGCCATTATAACGTAGACCTCACTATAGCGGAAAGAATCGTACCTATAGTGAGGTCCACGTTATAATGGCAGTGAAGAAAGATAGGAGAAAAACGTTGCCAAGTCTCTCCATTTTGCCACTGATTGTACACAGCCGTTACTCAATTCATCCCATTAAGTTTGATCTAATAATAATTATAATTTCCTTGATAAAATAATCAATTTTATGTCAAATTAATCAATAAAATATATTTTTTCATAATTTGATTCAAAAATTTGCTTCCATAACTAAGATCAGATTTTTATTTTTATACAAACCTGAAATGACGGCTAATGCTGACGGCTAAAAGCTGTGATACACCAATCTGAATTTCAAAACAACAGAAATTAAGTTATTTGGTGGGTATTCTATTCCAATTTCTTTTAAAAATGATAGAAAAATAGAAATCCTTTTTAAAATGAGTAATTTCAATGGAAATGATTCTAAAATAACCTTTGAATATTATTTATACCGGTACGAGTAGGTCTAACCGAAACGTGTTGGCTAACTGAAGCATGGATGAAGTCTAGGATGGTTAGTTATCAACTTTTAAAATGTCATTTCAGGTATTTTAATTTGTGTTTCTCATACGGTAATGTCTAAAAATTATTTCATTGTTTCAAAAATACATTTTAAATCAATTATACGACTTGTGTACCAAAGTATTTTGATAGAATGAAAAAAAAATGGCGGCTGAGTTACTTTTGTGCAGTCACTGTCGAAAGTAAAAATAAAATATTCTGGCAAACTGACAACATTGCAAAGCTAGAGAGAGATAGCGCTATCTGTTTTGTTGTATGATAGAAAGGACAGCAACAGTATTGTCAATCGTACACTGCCATTATAACGTGGGCCTCACTATATGTTCGTCTCATCCTGCTTGATGTATTATTTAGACTCATGGTAAACTAAAAATTACTGAAAAATTCTCAAAGTAACCTGAAAAAAATTATAAAAATAACATAGACAACAGAGAATATTTATTGTAGTATTCTAATGTTTTTTTTATTATTCTAATTCACATGGATATTGATGAATGATGATTATTTAACCTCAAAATTCGAATTTCATAATGTGTATTTACTAAATATCTCATTGCTTGCAGTTGAACCAATGATCTATATAATAAGAGAGAGTAGGGTTGTTTTTGTTCGTGTGTTCGTTTGTTCGCATCAAAACATGTCAACTTGTGGATTGCATACCGGAAAATCGGGAATGATTTAGATCTCCAAATTTCGAACATAGATTCTAAAAATATCAATCTCGTGCACCTGGAAGCCCAAAATTCAATTTTCCTTCTAGATTTTTCAGGATTAATGTTCAAACTTCATTAATGGTACATACGATTTCATAAAAAAGTCACCAAATCATATGGTCGAAATTAAAGAAGGAACATCTGTTACTATTATTGCTTTCTACCTAATACCACTTGACCTCAATAATATTGTTTTCATAATTGATAAATATTTTTTATAATAATGATAATATCTTTATTTTAAATATAATATAATAGTATTGTTTTGATAATTATTAATAAATATTTTAATTTTCACAAACTCTGTATAATAATAATAATATGGTGAATGGGAAACAGCTGCATCAAATTTATCTCAAAAACATCAGTTTAGAAAAAACTTTCCCTCAGTTGCACGTACGTCGGTTAACGTTTAATCGCGATAAAATGCTATACTTCAATTGAGATTAACGCTAACTGATGCATTTCGGTTGCTAAAAAGAGAAATTTCCAGCGATAATGCCGAATCGACGTAAAAAAATTTTAACAGGCCATTCACGGGGAATTAAATCCAATTAATGCCGATTAGATACCTACTGATAGCTGTCTTCCAAAATTAGTTTTTGATAAAAAAAAACTACAGAATTCAAAGTATGAGCTAAATATATGAATGAATTTCATCCGTTAATAAAATAGAAAATAGTATTTAGCTGATATTAGCATTCAAAATTAGATTATAATTTTTGAGGTTAGTTTTCGATCTTCTTTGTTTGCAGATAGCACAACACTGCACATAGCACAAAAAAGACAGAACATTTTTATGGCACATGTGTAAGGAATGGTCACCGCTTCAATAACATAACCTTACTTTTTTGCCATTTGTTCAGAATAATAATTTTAATAACATCACTGTCAGATAAATTACAGTGTTGCCGGATTGTGAAACCGTTAAAATCTTGGTTAGTTAACCGGAAAACTTAATCGGACTTAAAAACTAACCGATCTTTGTGGAACAGAAATGAATCCGTAAAACTAACGCTGATTTGTTAATCGGCGTTAATGTCCATATCTAACAGACTTACGTGCAACTGGCCCATAGTTTTGAAACTTCGTTTTCCTGATGGAATGTTTAGGCCTACACTTGGCATGCATTATTAATTTCTCAGCTAGAACAGCTTTTTGAGACAAAGTGCTAAATAAACGTGTACAGTGTATCAATGTTGTATCGGCAATATGAAAACGCATGCAGTTAATATGTCTTTGAATAAAGGTGTTGATATTTACATAAAGAAATCATTCTCTTCCATTTTTATTTAATTAAAATTTCAAAATTATTCGAGCTGATTATTTGACTGACTCACTGTACAGTCAGTCGAAAATTTACATATTGGAATGAGGGTTTTTTTGGCAAGCTGAGCAAAAAAATAAGGTCATATGCACCTTTTCGTTATATCTTCAAATAAAAAATTAGTTTTGTGGGTTGTCAAAACTCCCTCTGAAAGGGAAACTATTCAACTTATTCTATCTTTTAGTAAAATAACAATGATTATCTATTATCTTCTATAGTATAATAAAGGAAAGAACTGGATTAAACACATATAAAGGTGTAAAGTATAGGAAAATTATGTTTGACGCATCATCACATCTGATCTACTGGACTGATTAACTTGAAATTTTGCATATAGATTCTTGCTTAACCGAGGATGGTTATAAACCTATTTCAAATTCTTCAATATTTGATCACATCAAGTTTTCAGTTTTTCAATTTCTCAATTATTTGTCACACTTTCAGTTGTTGTAAGGAAGCAGCAGAACATAATATCTCTTAAATGGGAAATTAGAAGGTATGATTGGGGATCCTTTTCAAATGATAAAAACAGGTTTTCCGTCGCACCCAAATTTTTTCTGCCATTCTGGATCTGCCATTTTGAATCCAACTTCTTTTTGTAATTGAAAGGTGGTCATATGATACATGATTTCGATACAGGATTTCCAGAGAAAAGGTATGGTGAAAACCGCACATCAATATCTCAAACCTTTCAAAATTTATTCTCATTCATTTCCTTCATTATATTATAGAAGATGATAGATAGATGGATGATATATCCATCTATCTATCATCTTCTATACTATTGTCACAAAGTAAAATTGTGACAAAAAATAATTAATAATATTATTGAAAGACGCTCGGCTATCAGCAAGTTAGCTGACCGCGGAGAAAAGAAGGGTACCGATGGCGCACCATCTTCCGCTCATCGAGAGGATTCTTACCGCCTCTGGCGGCGGCACAATTCCATCCCCTCTACTTTGGGAGAGTATATAAACGCCGGACGAGCCCCAGACCACAGCATTCCACTCCCAGCCTTCCTCTCCTGTACAGCGGCCTATTTGCTGCCGTACGTACCTGACCTCCTGTCCTTGTACAGTGGCCCATTGGCTGCTGTACGTCCCTGACCTCCTGTCCTGGTACAGCGGCCCGTTGGCTGCCATACGTCCCTCTCCTCTCATCCTCTCAGGGCACAGCGGCCCGTTGGCTGCTGTCCCTTTCCACCTGTCCTCCAGGGCACAGTGGCCCGTTGGCTGCCATCCCTATCCTTCCATCCTCCCAGGGCACAGCGGCCCGTTGGCTGCCGTCCCTATCCTTCCATCTCCCCAGGGCACAGCGGCCCATTGGCTGCCGTCCCTAGCCTTCCATTCTCCCAGGGCACAGCGGCCCATTGGCTGCCGTCCCTAGCCTTTCATTCTCCCAGGGCACAGCGGCCTGTTAGCTGCCGTCCAGCGGCCTGTTGGCTGCCGTCCCTATCCCTTCATCCTCCCATGGCACAGCGGCCCGTTGGCTGCTGTCCCTATCCTTCCATTCTCCCTGGGCACAGCGGCCCATTTGCTGCCGTACGTACCTGACCTCCTGTCCTTGTACAGTGGCCCGTTGGCTGCTGTACATCCCTGACCTCCTGTCCTGGTACAGCGGCCCGTTGGCTGCCATACGTCCCTCTCCTCTCATCCTCTCAGGGCACAGCGGCCCATTGGCTGCTGTCCCTTTCCATCTGTCCTCCAGGGCACAGCGGCCAGTTGGCTGCCATCCCTATCCTTCCATCCTCCCAGGGCACAGCGGCCCGTTGGCTGCCGTCACTAACCTTCCATTCTCCCAGGGCACAGCAGCCCGTTGGCTGCCGTCCCTATCCCTCCATCCTCCCAGGGCACAGCGGCCCGTTGGCTGCCGTCCCCATCCTTCCATTCTCCCTGGGCACAGCGGCCCATTTGCTACCGTACGTACCTGACCTCCTGTCCTTGTACAGTGGCCTGTTGGCTGCCATATGTCCCTCTCCTCTCATCCTCCCAGGGCACAGCGGCCCGTTGGCTGCTGTCCCTTTCCACCTGTCCTCCAGGGCACAGCGGCCCGTTGGCTGCCATCCCTATCCTTCCATCCTCCCAGGGCACAGCGGCCCGTTGGCTGCCATCACTAACCTTCCATTATCCCAGGGCACAGCGGCCCGTTGGCTGCTGTCCCTTTCCACCTGTCCTCCAGGGCACAGCGGCCCATTGGCTGCTGTCCCTAGCCTTCCATTCTCCCAGGGCACAGCGGCCTGTTGGCTGCCGTCCCTATCCCTCCATCCTCCCAGGGCACAGCGGCCCGTTGGCTGCCGTCCCTATCCTTCCATTCTCCCTGGGCACAGCGGCCCGTTGGCTGCCGTCCCTATCCTTCCATCCTCTTAGGGCACAGCGGCCCGTTGGCTGCCGTCCCTATCCTTCCATCCTCCCAGGGCACAGCGGCCCGTTGGATGCCGTCCATATCCTTCCATCTTCCCAGGGCACAGCGGCCCGTTGGCTGCCGTCCCTATCCTTCTATCTCCCCAGGGCACAGCGGCCTGTTGGCTGCCATCCCTATCTTTCCATCCTCCCAGGGCACAGCGGCCCGTTAGCTGCCGTCCCTATCCTTCCATCCTCCCATGGCACAGCGGCCCGTTTGATGCTGTCCCTATCCTTTTCCATCCTCCCAGGGCACAGCGGCCCATTGGGTGCCGTCCCTATCCTTCCATCTTCCCAGGGCACAGCGGCCCTTCGGCTGCCGTCCCTATCCTTCTATCTCCCCAGGGCACAGCGGCCTGTTGGCTGCTGTCCCTTTCCACCTGTCCTCCAGGGCACAGCGGCCCGTTTGCTGCCATCCCTATCCTTCCATCCTCCCAGGGCACAGCGGCCCGTTGGCTGCCGTCACCAACCTTCCATTATCCCAGGGCACAGCGGCCCGTTGGCTGCCGTCCCTATCCTTCCATTCTCCCAGGGCACAGCGGCCTTTTGGCTGCCGTCCCTATCCTTCTATCCTCTCCGGGCACAGCGGCCCGTTGACTGCAGTCCCTCCTGTCTTTCCTTCCTCTTCCTACTATACTGGAGCGGAACCGAGGCCGTAAGGCCAATACAAAATTACCTCGAAGTGGTTTCATCAGAGAAGAGAGCGACCTTCACGCCATCAGAAGCACCAGGATGTGCTGTCCACGCCAGCTGAGGCACAAAGAAGGAAGAAGAGGAACTTCGACTTGCCTCCTTTCCCCGCTCACATTATGACTGAGCTAAGTCATCCAGGAGCAACACCTGGGTTCAATTACCCACCTCTGAAGCTACTCAGGGTGTACGTGATAGATTGGCGCCCGCACTTGGGGCACGAGGCAACAAAGTAAGAATCATGAGTGAACAGGGCGAGGCTGATTTAGATGCTCAACACCATGAGCTGACAGAGGATCAGTCGGTTGAGGACGAAAGCCCCGAGGTGATAGCCAACCCCAGAGTTTCCTGGATCTTTAAATTAAAAAAGGAAGAAGCGTTCAATCTTCTACAAGATTGGGGCATAGTATCATCTGGAACACTTGCTGAGCTGAGAAGGTTGTTAGTAGAACAACATAAGAAGATGGCTGTACGTTATCCCAGCCCAAGGCCCGGCATAATGAGCGGAAGCAGTGGGGAAACTAAACACTCGGTGGCAGGTACCCATACTGAGGTTAGAACCAATATTCACACAATGTTCCCTCATGGACCCAGGGGCGGTATGTGACAAAGTAAGAAGCTGGAGACTGTCATTCGACGGCCAATCAGATGCTCCCAGCTTCTTAGAAAGGCTAGACGAGCTACAACAAGCCTATGGGCTCACTGGCAACCAACTACTAGCTAGTTGCGCTACCTGAATTACCAGTTGGTGAAGCTGCTCTATGGATGCGTAATCGTCGTGACCAGTGGAAATCATGGGACAATTTTGTGGTAGATTTCAGATCACGCTATTACCCACTTACCAATGAGGAGGACCTCGAGAATCTAATTCAGGCAAGGAAGCAAAGGGAAGGTGAATTGTTTGACGAATTTCTCGAAGATGTACTGACACTCATGAGGCGTCGAGGAGGTTTCACAGACGAAAATAAATTACAGAGAGTGTATAAGAATCTCCTCCCACGGTACAAATTGTATATTCGGCAATCGGATGTTCATAGTAACAAAGAGTTAGAAAAATTCACGAAAGAGTATGAACAAATCAAAGCAGAGGAGAAACAGAATAGACAGAACTCGAGAGTTCACAAGACTGAGGACACAAAAACGATTACAGGACCCAAGGTCGGGACAGTGATAACCCCTAGAAGTAACAGACCCTCTCTTAGCGAGTCTGAACCCATGTGTTGGCAATACAAGAAACAGGCGCACTGGAGATTACACTGTCCCGATATTCCACCATGTAAAAGGCACGGAAAGAGAGCACTGAAATGTGTTTGTGATATACAGAAGGAGAATAAAACTCCAAACAAGACAGCAGTGATGCGAACAGCACACAGGATTCCTGTGATTGAAGAGTCATCAAGGGACAACAGACTATTCATAACCGTGACAATCGGTGGTAAAACGTGTCGGGCATTGCTAGATACTTGCGCTGAAGCTAATTATATGAGTAGCGAGGTTTATGAAGTTATCCGAAAAATAGGGATGATAAGGAAGGTACCCACTCATCACTACGCAATATTAGCTGATGGACGATCTACCCCATTAAATGGGAAGCTGACAACTGATGTAACTATAGAACAAATCACAGTTCCACTAGCGGCGTCTATAATGAAAGGACTTGGACACGAGTTGCTATTAGGCATGGAATTTATGCGTGAAAACAGGGTGAATATTCACACATTCACGAGAGAGGTAGAGTGGGATCCTCCCCAACTGAATCCTTCAAGTCCGCTAGTTATGTCCCGATCTCTCTTATTGGGGACTAAGACAACAGCAGTCCCAACAATATCAGCTGTAGATTCTGATTCTCAGGACAACAAGAGTTGCAACAGAAGGATGTTCATGCAGGTTGGTTTGAATGGAGTCAAACTTGATGCCTTGATTGATAGCAAGGCGGAGTTGTCATATATTCCAAGGCAAGCATCCTGGGGCAACATAGTGATGGATCACAGGGAAGAGATGACTGACTCTGAACGGCAGGTCACGATTCATGCCCCAGCCACCAACACAAGTGGTAACTCCGAGAGGGATATGGAAAAGACAAAACCACCACCCCCTGTCATGGATGTGAGAGAGTTAATACCACCCCCTACTGTCATGGATGTGGAGGAGTCAATACCCTCCTCAACTGATATGGATGTAGAAGAGCTAACACAGTCTTCGACTGTCAAAGAGGTAGTCTCACAGTCCCAGGATCCCAAACCAGGACTCTCAAGGAATAAGGATCCAGTGTTGTGTCACCGCATCTTGACACCAGGTAAGCGCAAATGGGCCGGCAAGCCACGTATAAAAATCCGATTACCGGATGGACAGTCTAAATATGTGCCTGTAGACCAGGCATAGATTACACTCATAGTGAGTGGCATACACCTCTAAAGGTGATGCCTGGGAGGTGTACACCTCATAAGGTGATGCCTAGATGGCCCACACCTTTTAAGGTGGTGCCATAGAGGGCTCCGATCCCCCCCCCCCCCAAGTAGGAGTGGGGTGTCACAAAGTAAAATTGTGACGAGAAAATAATTAATAATATTATTGAAAGACGCTCGACTATCAGCAAGCTAGCTGACCGCGGAGATAAGTAGGGTACCGATGGTGCACCATATTCCAGGCATCGAGAGGATTCTTACCGCCTCTGGCGGCGGCGCAACTCCATCCCCTCTACTTTGGGAGAGTATATAAACGCCGGACGAGCCCCAGACCACAGCATTCCGCTCCCAACCTTCCTCTCCTGTTTTCAAATTCAAATTCAAATTCAAATTTTATTTATTCAAGTAAGTTACAATACATTCTGGTTCATACACGAATCTACAATAAATTACAGTACAACAGCCAATTATGCAACAAATTTCACATATTATGAAAACTTATTAATTACAATGAAGATTGAATGCAACATTAGAATATTGATAATATAGTATTGTAATATAACTACATAAATCAGCGGTGTTTCAACAATGAATAAATGATAATTTCAATGAATAATATACACCCCACTATACATTATATGTGTTGGGGTATAAGTAATTAGTTGCTTATTGCATGTAATAATTACTATTTACAAACTTCATTTACTGATATGGGATTAAAGTTTTTTATAATAAAATTAGTAAAAATGTATAATACAAACAAACAAAATTATGGAATTAGTAAATAAATATTAATGTTCTATTAAGGATAATAATAAGAAAGGTTATTTTTAGAAAAATGAAAAACAGTAAAGAGTGGAATGAAGAATAAATAGTTTCAATATTTACAGTCTAACTAAATTTTCACAATTTTCCACTCCAATATCAACCAACCAGGAAAATAAACTTTTCTTGAACCTGTGTCTATTGAATTCTTCCCTAATGTAACTTGGTATTGAATTATAAATTTTTGGTCCCAAATATGTGTAGTTTCTTTGCCCAAATGTAGTGTTCATCCTTGGTACTATTGAATACGTGTTTCTCTGCCTTGTTTGATGGTTATGATCTGCCAGTCTTATGTGTTCGTTGTTTCTCCTCATTCACGTGATGATAGCCTGGATGTAGAGTTGTCTTACACTCAGTACTTTACTGTCCTTGAAAAGAATGTTCGTGGGGAATTGATTCTCCTTGAAGCCTATTATTTTTAGTATTCGTTTTTGAAGTTTATAGAGAGGTTCAACATGTGTAAAATTCGTAGCTCCCCAGATAATTATGACATATCTTAAAATTGATTGAGAAGATATAAACTGATACTTTGGACTGACGTTTTTGCTCCAAAACCCCCTCCCCCCTCTCCCCCCTCGTCCATCCCGCCTCCCCTTCCCCCCGCCTGGAGGGTGGGGGTGTTCTAAAAATAGATTTCCCCCTCCCCCTGCCCAGTGGTGGTGAGGGGGTTGAAAAGAGAGAGATATATCTTTCTCTCTCCCCCTCCCCCTGCCCAGTGGTGGTGAAGGGGTTGAAAAGAGAGAGATATATCTTTCTCTCTCTCCCCTTCCCCCTCCCCAGGTGAGGGAAAAAAAAATTCCTTTTTAGGAGGAAAAATTCCCTCAGGGAAAAAATAATTTCCCTTTAAGGAGGAAAAATTCCCTTGGTGACAGATTAAAGTGAATCCATATTTCTACATCTAATGCTATACTGACAGATTGAAGTGAATGCTAGATGAGGGAAAAAAATCCCTTTGAGAGGGAAAAATTCCCTTGGTGACAGATTAAAGTGAATCCATATTTCTACATCTAATGCTATACTGTCAAATTAAAGTGAATCCATATTTCTACATCTAATAACTTATACTGTCAAATTAAAGTGAATGCATATTTCTACATCTAATGCTTAATAATAATAATGGTTTGCTTTCCACCTGACAGTTAAGAAAACTCAATCAATTTATATTGAATTTTCATGTGTTGTACAAACCGCATGCATTATTGTTAAAGTGTTTCTCCGAGAATATCTATAGTAAATTTAGAATGAGCTAGCATATCCAAAAATAGGTATAGATATCCTCAGACCTATTTCTCTTGGGGGAAATCAAGCTCTACATTCACTTTGCAATTCTCTTAGGAAAATTCTATTTCCACTAACATTCAGTTCCCACGAGCGAGAATTAAAACTTCTGAGCTTATGCTTGTTTAAAACTAGTCATCATCATCATCATCACCTAGGCTTAAAATACTTCTAGGAAGTTGCCTTTGTAAAATAATAAATAAATAAATAAATAAATAGTGAATACTCTTTTGGCAATGCAATGGTGTATGTAAAATCGCCTTCACTATCAATATCGGTAATTTTAAGGTGAATTTCACCATTATCGGGAAATGTAACTTTTGTTACTGCAAACCAATCAAAAGGAAAACAGTCGAAACCCCAATTGGCTTGCGGGTCTGCTTCTACAGACAACTTGTTGAAACTTGTGCAGTCAAAATAGTTAGACATCATGTTGTCAGTTCGGGCGATAAAGTGGCGCGTGCGCTCGCTCGCTCGTGAGCTCGCTCGCTCATGAGCGTCTCCCTCGTCTAGACAAATGACACGTGCGCTCTGCTCTCTGCAAGGTTCCCCTCTAAGTCCAATAACTCCTGCACCGAAAACCGTTACATTCCGTTTAAAAATCCGATTACTGGATGGACGGTCTAAATATGTGCCTGTAGACCAGGCATAGATTACACTCATAGTGAGTGGCATACACCTCTAAAGGTGATGCCTGGGAGGTGTACACCTCATAAGGTGATGCCTAGATGGCCCACACCTTTTAAGGTGGTGCCATAGAGGGCTCCGATCCCCCCCCCCCCAAGTAGGAGTGGGGTGTCACAAAGTAAAATTGTGACGAGAAAATAATTAATAATATTATTGAAAGACGCTCGACTATCAGCAAGCTAGCTGACCGCGGAGATAAGTAGGGTACCGATGGTGCACCATATTCCAGGCATCGAGAGGATTCTTACCGCCTCTGGCGGCGGCGCAACTCCATCCCCTCTACTTTGGGAGAGTATATAAACGCCGGACGAGCCCCAGACCACAGCATTCCGCTCCCAACCTTCCTCTCCTGTTTTCAAATTCAAATTCAAATTCAAATTTTATTTATTCAAGTAAGTTACAATACATTCTGGTTCATACACGAATCTACAATAAATTACAGTACAACAGCCAATTATGCAACAAATTTCACATATTATGAAAACTTATTAATTACAATGAAGATTGAATGCAACATTAGAATATTGATAATATAGTATTGTAATATAACTACATAAATCAGCGGTGTTTCAACAATGAATAAATGATAATTTCAATGAATAAATATACACCCCACTATACATTATATGTGTTGGGGTATAAGTAATTAGTTGCTTATTGCATGTAATAATTACTATTTACAAACTTCATTTACTGATATGGGATTAAAGTTTTTTATAATAAAATTAGTAAAAATGTATAATACAAACAAACAAAATTATGGAATTAGTAAATAAATATTAATGTTCTATTAAGGATAATAATAAGAAAGGTTATTTTTAGAAAAATGAAAAACAGTAAAGAGTGGAATGAAGAATAAATAGTTTCAATATTTACAGTCTAACTAAATTTTCACAATTTTCCACTCCAATATCAACCAACCAGGAAAATAAACTTTTCTTGAACCTGTGTCTATTGAATTCTTCCCTAATGTAACTTGGTATTGAATTATAAATTTTTGGTCCCAAATATGTGTAGTTTCTTTGCCCAAATGTAGTGTTCATCCTTGGTACTATTGAATACGTGTTTCTCTGCCTTGTTTGATGGTTATGATCTGCCAGTCTTATGTGTTCGTTGTTTCTCCTCATTCACGTGATGATAGCCTGGATGTAGAGTTGTCTTACACTCAGTACTTTACTGTCCTTGAAAAGAATGTTCGTGGGGAATTGATTCTCCTTGAAGCCTATTATTTTTAGTATTCGTTTTTGAAGTTTATAGAGAGGTTCAACATGTGTAAAATTCGTAGCTCCCCAGATAATTATGACATATCTTAAAATTGATTGAGAAGATATAAACTGATACTTCTACATCTAATGCTATACTGACAGATTGAAGTGAATGCTAGATGAGGGAAAAAAATCCCTTTGAGAGGGAAAAATTCCCTTGGTGACAGATTAAAGTGAATCCATATTTCTACATCTAATGCTATACTGTCAAATTAAAGTGAATCCATATTTCTACATCTAATAACTTATACTGTCAAATTAAAGTGAATGCATATTTCTACATCTAATGCTTAATAATAATAATGGTTTGCTTTCCACCTGACAGTTAAGAAAACTCAATCAATTTATATTGAATTTTCATGTGTTGTACAAACCGCATGCATTATTGTTAAAGTGTTTCTCCGAGAATATCTATAGTAAATTTAGAATGAGCTAGCATATCCAAAAATAGGTATAGATATCCTCAGACCTATTTCTCTTGGGGGAAATCAAGCTCTACATTCACTGTGCAATTCTCTTAGGAAAATTCTATTTCCACTAACATTCAGTTCCCACGAGCGAGAATTAAAACTTCTGAGCTTATGCTTGTTTAAAACTAGTCATCATCATCATCATCACCTAGGCTTAAAATACTTCTAGGAAGTTGCCTTTGTAAAATAATAAATAAATAAATAAATAGTGAATACTCTTTTGGCAATGCAATGGTGTATGTAAAATCGCCTTCACTATCAATATCGGTAATTTTAAGGTGAATTTCACCATTATCGGGAAATGTAACTTTTGTTACTGCAAACCAATCAAAAGGAAAACAGTCGAAACCCCAATTGGCTTGCGGGTCTGCTTCTACAGACAACTTGTTGAAACTTGTGCAGTCAAAATAGTTAGACATCATGTTGTCAGTTCGGGCGATAAAGTGGCGCGTGCGCTCGCTTGCTCGTGAGCTCGCTCGCTCATGAGCGTCTCCCTCGTCTAGACAAATGACACGTGCGCTCTGCTCTCTGCAAGGTTCCCCTCTAAGTCCAATAACTCCTGCACCGAAAACCGTTACATTCCGTTACATGAAAAAATGTCTAGGTCGATTTATCATCTGTGACATGTGTTTACCCGTTAAAGTTCATTATAGTTCACTCTCTCTCATAATATGTCATCCTTTTACAAGATTTATGCAAAAACCGATACAATCAATCATACTCACATGAAAAATGTCTAGACTGAAATTTGAAGCAGCATGTGTTAAAGTTCATTATAGTTCACTCTCTCTCTCACGCAAGTGTTTACAAGATTTTATGTTTTCGGCACCAATACGACCCCTTTGTACTGTGCTAGGTCCATTTTTTCTGTAATAATTTGGACTATCTGATTTTCTGTAAGGTTATGTTGTTTGGCTTCAATCCAGTTCATATGAAAAGAAACCCGGGCGTATGAGGATACGATGTCCAGGGCCACTCTGTGGATGAATAAATTTAGATAATCTATGAATGGAGCCGAACATTGCAGTCTCATGACAGTGCCCTCTTCCGAATTTTTAATTGCCTCAGCTATTTCATCACGAACTCTTTTCACAGCGACTCCCATCTTGTTTTTCTTAATAAAATCTCCTATATCATTTTTAGTTGCGTACTTTTCTGCAATTTGATTAATCAGAATAGCAATAGCATCTTTTGTAATAAATTGTTCAATACCCTCCATAATATTAGCTTTTATTGCACTCACCATTTCAGATAATCGTTTTTCAAACTCTTCCTTTGTTAATGAAGAACTAGTCAATTTCTGCAAAGCAGATTCTAAATATTGCTTATCAATTGACGATGGATGTGTTTCATTTACTTTAGTAAAAATTTCTGTACTAAGCTGTTTTAATTTAGTATTGAGATAGTTTCTGTCCAACACCTCCAAATTCTTAATTTTATCTGATATGGCTTTTAATTTCTCATCTAAATAAGCTTTATCAACTTTATCGTTGTTAATACTGAGCAACTGAGATGAAAAGCTGTCTGTTAAAGTTTTCACTTCTCCTAGAGCAGATTCTAAAGTTAGAGTTCTCTCTGCAATAGCTTTATCGATATTGGCGCTAAAATTTTGTAATGAACTTAGAATATGTTCTCTTTCAATTATGCTCACTCCAATATTCTTTGTATTTTCCGAAACGAGTTTGGTTATTTGCGAATCTAAATAAAATTTCACAGCTTCACTGATTCCTTATTGATTTATCGATTCGATTATTTTCTGTGTTATCGAGTCAATATCACACGTAAGATTAGCAACAGCACTGCTAGCACTAGCTGTATCAATTCGACCGAATCAATGTAGAGTCATCTTAACACTAAACAATTAGTTTTGCTTCTTTTAGCTCTTCAATTATAGACGCGATCTCAATATCATGTCCAGTGTTGCCAGAAGCTTTTGAGGAATAGAGTAAATTTTATCTTTCCACTAATTCGTCAAAATTATCAAAGTATTGATAAATTCTATCATGAGAATTATTTTTTGCAAATTTCAATAAACCCAATCCCTTCTTTTTACTAATTTTTTTATTGGGAAATAACTTTTGAATCATTTGCGATTTAATTCCCTGATTTCGTTTAACATAGCCTCTTCGATCTAAATGTATGCCTGTAAGTGTTAAGATTTTTTTATACTTATCCAGATCTCTCTGATTATAAAGATTCGAGTTTGGTCTCGCACTGAATAATAACTCAAGTAGACCATGTGTTAAACAAAATCTTTCATTATTAATATCTATATAACCGTTATCGAATATTACTTGCTGATTTCCAATATAATACACGTCATCTTTAGAATTGTATGAAATTCCATAACTGATTGAATTATTCAATTTTTCCGCATGAAACGTTTTTAGATATTGTGACAGCACATCATCGTTTCTGCTAGAACCAAGTAAACTGTTTTCAAATTCAGTCGAGCTTAAAAAATTGTCTGTTGAACTCTCATAGCTTTTATCATAACTCGAGTGGTCATCACCAATTTCCATACTCTCTTGTTCCTCTTTTACTTCTTCCTTTTTTGGTTTTACACCAGAGTGAAAACTAGATTTGTTTTTTCCCAGTTCAATTATGGGCTCCATCAACGGCGAGAGCGTTTTCCTATTGTATTCCTCCGATCGTCTTTCAAAATTAACTAAGCTTTTATGCTTGTCTCTGATTACTTTTCTCAATTTCTTAATCTTTTCGATTAAACCAACGTTCTTTCTATTCAGTTTTCTGCTGCTGCGTGTTTTAGACAACATGACTGCACAAAGAATTAATCTCTATTGAACGGTAAGAAACGTATCGAGCGAATCTCGGTACTTGCCGCTATTAATTCCACACTCGCTCATAATAGTTATAAAATTATGAGGTTTACGATTCCAAACTTTATGACAAAGTTTAGCGAAATCTTTATAAGAAATATCTCCTCCAACATGATCTCTGTGAATTAATTTCAGACTCAATAAATCTATCTTGAAGATTATAATCATATTTGCATTGTCCCTAGTGAAATGTTTCTGTGTAGCTCCATAACTCTGAATTAAATATGCAGTGTTAATATTACGATGTCGTCCCATAGTAAAATATTCTCTTATTTGAGGTACATGATTAAGTTGGAAGTCATTGAATATTACTAAAGAATATTCTGATATTTTGTTCGGGTGAGGAATAGATTCTGAATTGCTGTTTATATGAAATTCAATATCCTTCATTTTTGAAAAGACTTTTCTCAAAAACAAGTACTTATCTTGATACTCACTCTTCGTGTGCAAGTATATAGTTTTAAATCTCAAGCCATTCTTTGAAAAAGTTAAATTAAATAGCAAATTGGTCTTGCCACAGCCTGAAGAGCCTATAATAAGGATCCTTGCATTATGAGGTAACAACTTACCATTTTTACACCATGTTGGCATTTCTTTCTCTCTTATAACATTGTCGAAATTTACTATCGGGATATTACTCATGTTAGTCACATGTACAGCATGTGATCTGATAAGGAACTGATAAGTTATCAGTGAGGAGGGTGTGCGCTAGACACCACATATTATATCACATCGCCCGACAGGCGCTCGCTCGCTCTCCCACTGATAGAAGTTTCTCACTTCAACATATCGTTCCCTCTCTTTCCCGCACCCTCTTCACGAGAATGCATGATGTGTTCCCCCTATCTAAGCCTTACCAAATTATGAAAATGAGACTTCAGATTGAAATGAAAAGCATTTTTGATAAAGAGCTATTATATTTACACCAAATCTTTGACATATTTACACTGAATGGAATGTATTTACAATGAGATATTACAATAGATTATTTTTCATCTAATAGTTGATCTTTACTAATATAACTAGGCGTTGAAAATCCAATCCATTTCACTAACAATCCTTTTTTATCACGTTTTAATATTTTTTCAATCAAATATACTTGTCTCTCCGATTCGTTTAATTGTGTTTTTTTAATTTCTTCTGCATAAAACCTACCACTAATTACTTCTCTGTTTAGATCTCGCAAGCTATACGTTACAGGTTGAGAAGGAAATATAGAATGAATTACAAAATACTCTGTGCTCCAGTTTATGTTATAAGATTTATCGAAAAGAACCCTTCTCTTTGAGATTAGTACAACATCTCCTAGCTTAAATTTTGGTTTTGAATTTTTCAATTTATATTGTCTATTGAATGCAGAATTCAATGACATTAAAACATGATTACGATCTTTCTTCCTCACATCCTTAGGTTTCTTTCTAATGGATGAATGCGTTGTTGCATTATAATCACGAACTAAACTGTCTAGTTGTGATATCCAGTTTTTGGTTCCATGTTCAGTTAAATATCTATAAATTTTTGCTTTAAGTGTTCTATTAAACATTTCAACTATGGAGGCTTTCTTATCACTAAAAACATGGTAATGTTTAATACTATATCTATCTAATAACGCTTTAACTTTTTTCTGTTCCCTGATCTGTTTGGAACAGCTTAACTCCCTTATTTTTAGAAATAATTGGTTCGAGAGCGTTAAATACAGATTGGCTTGCCTTGTCTTTTAATGGTACACAATATGCAAATTTTGAAAAACAATTAATAACAGCTAAGATATACCTATAACCCTTATTAAAACGTGATAAACTTGTCATCTCAATAAGGTCGGCTTGAAGCAGGTCTTTTTCACTTTTCAGTTCATATTTGCGAGTGGCATAGTTCACACGCGGCACGCTATGAAGCTCTAAAGCTAGCTTAGATCTAATAATATTCATGATATTCACAACAGTCAAATCAGTGGTATTGGATGATTGTCACGGAACATACTGAGCAATCAGTTAGAGTGTTGTGGGCACTCTATAATGTCCAAAAGGGAGAGTGTCAACACCGTTCTCACCAATGTACCTCTTATCATCATAAGGACTCAAACAGATTTTTGCACATTCAACCTGATACATGGTGTGATTATAAGACCTCATCATATTAAATTTTTCAATGTGTTCACTACATTCAAACAATGATTTCTTATATAAATTAAAATTAAGTTTTCTACATTTCACTCCAGTCTGTACACCCTTTGCTATACATTTATTTACAGGTTCTTCATTCTCGTTACATACTAAAAAGGAGTAAAGTTTCGATCTTAGACTTACAAATCTATGGACAGGTTTTGAGGCAGTCTCATCCTTGAACTTTCCTACAATTTTATTTCTCTCCATGGGAAAGCAAGGGTGGCAATTTGGATAGTTAGAAGTATCGAAAAGGCTCAAATTTTCTTTAATCAACTGATACACATCTTCGACTTTTAGGTTTAGAAGAAAACTGTCAGTATCAGTCATACAGAGTTCTATACGATCCCACAGTATAATTTTTTGTAATTTGCAATAGAAAAAATCGTACATATGGAATTTACTCAACTCCAGTACGGAAAAGCCGGAATAGACAGGCTTGTTCATTTTAAGTTCCAACTTGCAAGAGAAAACCGCAATCACGTTCGGACTAATTATTTGCCAGCGTTTACATAGTGGATTTGAAATGTACTTATCTAACCGTTTTTCATCCGTGATAATTTTAACATTGATTTGCTTACGACTAGATTGAATTGTCTTGCCAAAGATCAGATTGCAACAGGCCTTAAAGAAGGATATTTCAAATTTATTTTTCGCGTTGTGTCTATTCCAGATATTGAAGTCGATGTAGCTTTTCAGCCAGGGAGATTGGGAAAAGCTAATGACGCGATGCACTTTCAATAATTTCAAACCGAGCTGAAGGTAGAGCTTTAAATTGACATAGTGAACAATGTACTTTTCACGGTCAAAAAGTGTGTTCATGAGCTTTTTGGTTCCAGTTTGATCGTTCTCATTTGTTTGGTAGTTCGACAGCAATTCGCGCGGCGGGGTTTGGTGGAGAGGTGCGAGTGGGAAGCTGGCGTGCTTATCATGTAACTCTTGAGGGTACTTGAGATCACATTCTATTATATATCCAGTTTCTGAATTGCTGTCCAAATTCGCGAAATCAAGCTTGGAAATTTCTTCCTCTGAGAGGAATTTGAAATTTCCAACAGGTAAGCTTCGGCTCATAGCTTCCGAGTATAAACTGTTTGCATCGATATAAAGGAGATAATTACTCGGTTTTGAGGGATTGTATGTTTCGGGTAGATGTTTGTTATTCGCTTCACAATAACGTTTACCGATGAATGACACCCCACCCCTCATCCCTGCCTCAAACATAAGATGCATGTCAGGATGAGTAATCAATTCTAGTTCGACTTTAGTATGTTTCAGCATGCAATTCCAGGTGAAGTGCGCGAGAGAAAGAAAATGGGTCACATCAAGGCCGTATGAGCTAAAAAGCATAGACCTCATGGATTCAAAAACTACCGCTAATAGCATTACGTCCAAACATAAATAAAAATCGTGATATTCACCCAGATTTTTCAGCTTGAATGTTGAGAACACTCTTTGTGCATGCTCATATTCTTCGTGAGACAGAGGTGTATCAGTTAAATCATTATGAAAACATTCGATGGGAGGAAGCGATGTTTCCGCGAATTTTTCGGGACAGCTCATGTACGAGTAAGGATATACTCCTTTTTTCAACAAGAGCTGCCTGTGTTGGCGAGGTGGATCATGAAACACCAAAAATAATCGCTTGAACTTCTTTTCCATGTCTGTACTTTCTACCAAATTACGCACCAATACTTCCAAGGATTCAGACATAAACTTGTAGGAATCTAAAAATTTAATTTTGCCTACTGAAAGTGTCAAAAATCTCTCTGACGTATTTGCGATGCAGGAAATTTCTTTTTTACATTTACCGAGCGATTTCAGAATAAAATGCGAATCAAAACCGGAGAAATCATGAAAATAACACGAAATGTACTCCGGAGTACGAGCTGTTAAATTACAAGAAACATGTGCCACACACAAGTAATTACCGGTTTCATGCGCGTGGTGACGACATTTAATATCACTGTCTAAAAACGGTTCAGCACAAAGCCCGCAGTTTACCGAATTTTGAAATTCGCGCTCTTGACTTTCGGATAAAGCTTGCATCGGAATTTCTCGTTTCATATCCTCATACAAAATGTCGCCGAGATCTGTAATTTCCTGAAGAAATTTCTCCATGATTTTTCCGTCTAAACTACTCGATCTATGGAGTACAGGTCCGTAGGCGATTTCTCCGTTAACATCTATAACAACGAAACAATAGCCGCAGGGAATATGACGCACCGTTTTCTTTGTGTAACTACAAGTAATTTCATCAGAATCGGATTCATCATCATCTCTGATATCAACAACATAAGTTTCTAAATCCGCGTAAATGGTGTACTTTTTCTTCAACGTCGCGCCTAGTTTCTTGAATTTAATTGTCTCTCCGCGTTTAGGATATGAAACGCACTGAGATTCAAACTTGCAACAAAGTTCCACATGTTTCAACAAATTTGCTTTGCCATCATAATTTTTAGATTTGGTCAATGTAAATCTATGGAAACAAAAATTGCAAATGTGTACTTGACCCTTGTGTTTTGAAAGGTGGGACAGAAGATGTGATAGCCCGTTTTTCCTGTTCGCAGTATTTACTAAACAGAAATGAGTTTTTCCTGCATCACCTTTTAGCATTAAAAGATTAATTTGGTGCTTACAAGTGTGGAAAATGCTTGTACAGAAGGGGAAAAACTTTTTGTTGTCATATGAGATGACGTGAATTGCAATATCCGGATTGAGTATTTCAAATTTCTTAATATTGTGTGTCGTCACCAGGAAATTTACACCTCGCGAATTAAGTGTGTGAGCAAACTTGCTCAAATACTTTACACTCAAGTTGGAGTTCCTTGGCTTCTGATGGAAATACGCGAAAACTGACCATAAAAAGCATTTTTCGTCAGACAGATTTTTGACATTTATAATACAATTTTTGTTTTTCAAAAACTGGGGTGTTTGAATGAAACTGGATATGTATATAGGATTAAATTTAATCACGTTCACATCCAGTGATTCAATTTTCTTTAGCACCCAACCACTCCCATGTCTTACGAAATTTTCGAAAGATGAGAGGATTTTTTTCACAGCCAAGAAAAAATGCACATTAAAATCTTCATAGTTATCAAGCACGTTTAGTGCTATGTTGGAGTAACTATGTAGATTTATTAGAGATGAGACAGTCTCACCAACCTGCTTGTCATCCATCACCACTAATTTATACAGCAAAACATTTAATACTATAAACCACTTTACATTCCCATCATGGCGTGCTGCATGTTCCCTAATTATGTCGAAAACTCGACGTTTCAACCTCTCAAGCACGTTGGTGATGTCGATATCCTCAGGTTCGTCATCGAGGGTGATGCGATGGCGGACTGCTGCGGAATTCACGCCACGTAGTCTGCGTTCCCTGATTGTGAAAAACGGCATGATTCTGAAAAACAAAAGAATAACGATCAGGATGAGATAGAGTACAACAGCATGTTTAGTTGTGAATTGACATTGGTAGAAGAAGGGTGTGTGTGTGAAAATGATATCTCAAGATCACATAATGTTGTATGAAAGATTAAGATTATTATCTTTTGATAAAAGATGGTCGAAATCTTCTCCGCATTTGTCCGCAGAAAACATGGCAAAAGAGGGATTTATATTCTCATCTGCACCAGACATTGTGTGATGTGTATTTTGTTCAATTTGTTTGGGAAAATGGGAAGAAAGTGACATACCAGCAATAGAACATGCAAGGTACAGCCCGAACTGTAGAAGGAAAGATAATATAACAATTGAAGAGGAGAATTTCGATAATAATATTCTACGAGAATATGAAGAAAGATATTTAACTTTTAATTGTGTAGAAGATTCATCCGTTCAAGGAGAGTATTTTGAAAAGCATCATCTACATTGTGACTTTTGTAAATCATTATGCAATAAAGCAGAGTATTTTGCAAGAAATGGTTTTTTCCTACATAAAAATCCATTCTATCTGCAATGTGTCTATTGCAAATATATTATCGAAAATCCATTTGAAAAAGTAATACATTTACCCTTTTGTTTATATGAAGAGTGTGAGAAAGAAGAGCGGGGCTTGGATATTCCGGATATAGCATATCGTAAAGATGAGGTAAAATCGTATGCATGCAGTATATTGTAGAAGGTTTTTTATCCTCCGAGGACAAAAACTGTGCTCCGAGGACAAAAACTGTCCTCCAAGGACAAAAACTGTCCTCCGAGGACAAAAATTGTCCTCCGAGAGCAATTTTCCTCTCCTCCTAAGAGGATAAAATTAAAGTAAAAATGTACTTACATATACTGCTTGATGCTGCGTGAATCTCCTCGAGTGTACAGGTGTAGATAGTGGGCTATGGTACAGGTGTAGATAGCGGGCTATGGCTCCTTTCAGATTGATTCCTCTCAGGTGTAGATACCGCCTTTGACTCCTTTCAGATTGACTCCTCTCAGCTGTGTTGTCTCGACGAGAGCTCAACTGGTTATGAGGTTCGGAACTCAAGTTGAGAGGTGAGAAAATGCTGTGAAAAGAATGAAATATTTAATAACTGAACTGAAATCAATCAAGAATGCTTGAGTGAGGCTCTATGTTGAAATGCTGTGAAATATTTAATAATATTAGAAATCATTCGAGAATGCTATTCAAAAAATGATTGAGTGAGCCTCTATCTTGAAATGTTGTGAAATATTTAATAATATTAGAAATCATTCGAGAATGCTATTCAAAAAATGTTTAAGTGAGTTGACATGGAGGAGATTTTTTTTCAGCTTCTAGCAGGTGTTTTCACCCTCTCATGCTGAGTTCTAGATGAGATTTTTTTTTCCGTCTTCTAACACACATGTGCAAGGATGCTATTTGAAAAAATGATCGAGTGTCAGTTTTTGTAATAGGAGAGAGAATACTTACAAACCGATAACGATGTGGGAGCACGTGTTGTAGGGGAGAAATTTGAATTTTTTTCGCCTTGTAGCACGCTTCGCTCTCGCTCACACGAGCCTGGAACAGAGAGAGAAACGTATGCTATATAAACAGAAGTGATGAGAGGAAGATTATCATTTACATCTGAGCCCTCTTCACGATGAGTTCTCCATCATACATCCTGTCGGATAGCCCGCCGCAGCATGTGCTCAACTATTGGCAGCGCAAAGCTGCTGAGTCGTGTGCTGCTTCTCCTGCTGCTGCTGCTGCTGCTGCTGCTGCACCTGCTCTACTGGATCCAGCATCACCAGGTGGGGAGATCATCGTCGGGGACAGCCCTATTCAGCGCTTGGCTCCAGCACCTACCTGGGCACCGTGGCGTGCGGTGCTAGCTACCCTCTCAAACAACATCAAGCAGAAGCAGGCCAAGCGGAAGTTGGTGTTTGAGGACGAGCCTGAGGTTAGCGGTGATGAGGAGGAGGAGTCAATCTACTCACAAACAAAGGTTAGTTTCAACAAATATTATTAACTTGTGTATGCACAGATTTTTTCCGTGATTGATTGTTAAAAAATCTGTGCATACACAAGTCTTTGATTATTTGATACAAATATTATTTGAAATGATTAGAATGCAAGGAATTTGAATTATGAGATATTATTGTTTAAAGTACTCAATCATGCATAAATGTTACCAATATTTCCTTGAAGTGATTAGAATGCAAAGGAAATATTATTTGAACTGCTTAGAAATGGAATTATTGTTTAAAGTACTCGATCATGCATAAATTATTTGATACAATATTATTTGAAGTGATTAGAAATTGAATTATTGTTTAAAGTATTTGATCATCCAACAATGTTAGCAATATTTTCTTGAAGTGATTAGAATGCTAAGGAAATATCATTTGAACTGATTAGAAATGGAATTATTGTTTAAAGTAACCGATCATGCATAAATTATTTGATACAATATTATTTGAAGTGATTAGAAATTGAATTATTGTTTAAAGTAACCGATCATCCAACAATGTTACCAATATTTCCTTGAAGTGATTAGAATTCTAAGGAAATATTATTTGAACTGATTAGAAATGGAATTATTGTTTAAAGTACTCGATCATGCATAAATTATTTGATACAATACTATTTGAAGTGATTAGAACGTTCATGCAACAATGTTACCAATATTATTTGAACTGATTAGAATGCAAAGGAAATATTATTTGAAGTATTCGATCATGCAACAATGTTAGTAATATTTCCTTGAAGTGATTAGAATGCAAAGGAAATATTATTTGAAGTGATTAGAAATTATTGTTTAAAGTATTCGATCATGTAACAATATTATTTCAATAACTGATATTACTCACTTTATGCAGAGAATGTCAATTCGATGATGACAATTCAATGGTAATCGATCAATAATCTATCGATCTCTAGTATAATCTGAAACAAATAAGAAACTAATCAAATATTTTTCAACAGAAATGAGCTGGAATGGAGCACGACTCCTCACTTGCCCCGCTAATGAAGGAGGTGGAGGGCATGGGAGAGTTGGACTTTGTGCAACTAATCAACAAATCACAGCCAAAATCATGGATCCCGCTGAGGGAGTTGAAGGAGCACACTCCCTACCCCATCATCGGAGCTCGAGAGGACACAAACCAGCACGGTCGGCATGTAATTTTAAAAATAAGGAATGCAGGAAGCAAATGTGAGGTGTATCTACCTCAAAGATTTGCTTCCTGCATTACCAGAGAAAAAATAGAACATTTTAACATCAACTGTAAAAATTATATGTTGCTAGTAACACATAAGTCGGCAAATTGGTCGGATATAAAAATTGTTATTGCTTAACAATTTTTATATCTGTATACAATTCGTCGACCTATGTGTTACGAATTGTATAGATGTATGTGTGAAAGTAGTATTAGTAGCGAATAAATTGTGTACATATTTGATAAAAAATTGTTTTCAATTCTTACCTGTTCACAATGAATAGTAGAAACACACAGAAGAAGAAATGCTGGTTCAGCTGCTCTGTTGTGAATGATATTTAAATAAGGTGAGCGCACCTTTTATAGTTTGTTGCGAGCATGCTCAGTAGTCTTTACCGCTACACAGCCGTACACCCAAGCGGCGCTGGCTTCTTGCTCGCACCCTCTCACATCTGTTTTGGCACGTGTTCCTGCAGATGTGGGTGGGCGCACCTCCCCCTTTTCAAATTGACTTCACCTTTTCAGATTTGAAATAATATTCTTATCATTCAAGCAATGTATCATAGTGTGTGTGAATTCATTTCCAACTCAATTGAAAATTAAACCAATTCAATTTTCTTTTGATTAAGTTGGTGTATTGATTAATTAACCTCAGTTAATGTTCAACCATTGAGTTGAAAGGTAATGAAAAATGGTATGTAGGAGAAAGCAGAGTTCGAGGAAATGAGGTAAAGGAATCTTGAGTCCAGTGGCAAGAGTTTTTAAAGGTTTGTCAGGTTTGGCAGGTAATGTGACATCAACTATTCTAAATAAGGTAATTGATAACCTGCAAGAGGAAATTCACCTCCCGGGGGGCTACAAGTGGTGTGGCCCGGGCACAAAGGTTAATGAAAGGTTAAAGAGAGGTGATCAAGGTATAAATTCATTAGATAGAGCCTGTAAGGTACATGATATAGTGTATACGCAAAATAGTGATAATAAAACTCGAGCGGTAGCTGACAGAGCTCTAGCAAACGCTGCATGGGGCATTTTCAAAAATCCTCAAACACCCCTTGCCGAGAAAGCACTTAGCTATCTTGTTACAAACGTCATGAAAGCTAAAGCGGCGTTTGGTGGGTCTTTGAGAAAGAAGAAGAAGAAGAATGAGAGGAGAAGTTATAGTAATGATATTAGACGCAAAGCTATAGCTCAGTTGAAAAAGCATATTGCAGGAAAAGGGTATTTTTGAAGCCTTTTCCTCAAATAACTAGTGGGGGGAGAGTTTTAATTCCACCCCTACCCCCATCATCATATGGAGTGAGTTTATTCCCTCAAAAACAAGTTAAGAAACGTAGACCAACAAAGAAGAGTAGGAAGAAGACAAAGAAGAAGGCATGAATATTGAAGGAGAATTGAGTAATTATGATTTGATTGATTGGTCGAAATTATTACAGATTCAGCTAAGAGGCATATATATGCTAGATGCATTACCTAAAAAAATTCTAAAAAACGAGAATGCCATTGTGAATTTAGCAAGGGAAAGCGAGGATGGCACACATTGGGTAGCATATAAGAAAGTTGGCTCTAATGTTTGGTATTTTGATCCAATTGGAAATTTACAACCGCCATACGAATTGGACAAATATTGGAAAAAAGAAAATGGAGTAAATATATTTTATAATGTAGAGCATATGCAACCATTAAATAGCGATTTTTGTGGGCATCTTACATTATTGTTTCTTGCAAATCAGTTGTAATTAAGTGTTTGTGCTGAACGCACACACACACACACACACACACACACAAGATGGTTGTTATTACATTACGATCTAACACGAGTAACCTCTATGAACATTTACAAGAAATTATAGAATTGGATAAAAATCGTGAATGGGAAATTGGATTGATTAATTTTTCTAGTTACAATAGTATTGCAAACATTAACAAAGGAACAAATTCCAGCTTCAAATATGGTGATAGATTAATCGAGTTGGATACCGGTGCATATGAAGTTGAGGATATTATAAAATCTTCAAAGAATAAATTGAATATTGATGGGAAGAAGAATAAACTTATTATACGTGCAAACGCAAATACTATGAAGATTGAAATTCATTCTGATAAACCCATTGATTTAACACGTTCTGATTCAATTGCTAAGATACTTGGTTTTGATAATGTTGTTTTGCAGCCAAATAAATGGCATTATTCCAAACATTTGGTTAACATAACAAGCGTTGACAGTATTGTAGTTGAGTGTAATTTAGCATGTGGCAGTTACTCTGACGGAAAACAAAAACATATAATCTACGAATTTTTACCAAAGGTTCCTAGCGGCTATTTAATAAACGAAGTACCATCACCGATTATTTATGTACCTTTGAATACGCATCGAATTCAAACTATTAATGTAAAGGTAACGGACCAGAACGGATCGTTTATTGATTTCCGTGGAGATACAATTACAATTAGGTTGCACATACGTGAAAAGTAATGGGTTATCTTATTTTCAACCTGTGCACAAGTAATAATATGTGCATGCACAATCAAGTCATTAGAGAAAGGAACGCGATAGCATCAACACCCAAAAACAAACGTGCTTTGTCAGCTAAAAGCGCGAGAATATTAGAAAAGTTGGGTTTTATAGTTGATTGGCGAAATGTCAGGAGGAGCTGCAATTAGTGAAATTCTGGATGTGGAGACAGACCTTCAGTTTTATAATGATATTACTAAATTCCAATTTCACACTCATACAGTTTATTTGGGACAGGAAATAAAAAACTCTGACAAGGCACGTATTGGCATAAATTCTTTAGATGTCTATTCTTTACCTTGTAAATCATTCATATTGATTGATGGAACAGTTAACTGTACAAAACCGGGAACAGACCCAGCTGATGCACCAGTTGCAGCAGACTATAAATTAAGCAGTAACGTAATCGGCAACCTTTTTGATGAAATACGATATGAATTAGCAGGTCAGCAAATTTCTAAATCAAGATTGATTGGATTAACATCCACAATTAAAGCTATTTTAGTGAAGAATACTCTCAATAAAAACACATATCACTTGGCTGGTTTTGACAGAGCAGGATATGAGCTATCGGATAATAAATTCACTTTCTGTGTACCACTGAAATTAATCCTCCCGTTTTTTGAAGATTTTCAAAGAATAATTTTAAATTTGAAACAGGAACTCGTCTTATTGAGGTCACTGACAGACCTAAATTGTGTTGAGTCTACAAGTGGAACAAGCGTTAGTGTGAAAATTACAAAACTGCAATGGAGAATGCCCTACATAACTTTAGAAGATCATGTAAAACTGAAATTTTTGAGACTGCTCGATGCTGACACTCCACTGAAATTAGGTTTCCGGCATTGGGAAATTTGTGAATTACCAAATTTGCAAAATTCACTTAACCATTCTTGGGCAGTTCGTACCACATCGAGTTTTGATAGTCCAAAATACGTTATAATTGCATTTCAAACTGATCGTAAGAATAAAATTAAAAAATCAATATCTAATTTCAATAGCTGTGGTATTTACAATGTTAAAGTATATTTGAACAGCGAGTATTATCCATATGAAAATCTGCTAGGTAAGAAGGAGGTATTATACCGCATGTTCCTGGATTTCGCACCCTCTTATTATAATCATTCAATCAATAGCGAACTCGGAACAGAAATTGACTTTAAAACGTTTTGTGAATCAACACCGCTGATTGTTGTAGATTGTTCACACCAACCAAGTCATTTGAAATCATCGACAGATGTTCGTATTGAAATGGAATTTAATAGTGCAGTACCTGCAAATACTTCCGTGTATTGCATTTTAATTAGCGATCGTGTGATGCAGTACACACCTCTGACGAGCATGGTGAAAGAAGTTCAGTAATTTGCGCACCGCCTATATAAGGTGTGCATTCTGCTCAATTTAGTTCATTATCAGTTTCACCTTTGAACAGACAACATGTCCTATTCTTTGTGTTCTGATATTTTGGACAAGCCACAAACTCGCTCTATTGGTATTCAGTGCAATCTTGATAGTTTCTATTATGAAGCAAGTACACCGAAGCCGCTGCAGGTGGAGGAGGAGAAACGAGAAGAGGAGGAGGAGGGGAGGGAGAAAGACGAAGGATTCAACGAGCCCGCCAAAGAGAAAGAAGTGGACAAGCAAGCGAGTACGAAAATTGCTACGGTTGATCTTCACTGGTTTAAACAAGATTGTAATCAAATTATTGTGAAAGAACTTGCCATAATTGATCAGTTTAATAATTATATTGTGTTCCATTTCAAATCACCATTTGCAAAGACAGAATTGAGTGCAAAATTGTATAACGATGTAACATGGTTAGAACATCACTATCATAAAATGAAATGGGAAGATGGAGATTTAGAATACAGTGACTCATTAATACGTGATTACCTTGCAGGTTATGAGAAAATTTTCACAAAAGGAACTGAGAAAGCAAAGTTTTTAAGAAGATTGCATAGCAATGTTCAATGTGTAACGTTCATAAAAATAGACCACATTCTCGCTGTGCTTTATTCTCTGCGCAACATTATAATTCTTTGTTGTTTAAAAATATGTATCAAACAAATAATTTCTTGTGCGAAAACAATCGAATGCAAAGTATGAAAATGGCGCCAATGTACACAAATTCACAGAAAAGAAACTTTGCTCATTATGGATTCTTCTACAACGGAAAGGATTTACAGTGTGTTTATTGCATGCATGCATTGAGACTGCATAAAGCGCATACATGTTGTCTGTCGACAATTAATGAAGAAAGACCACTTAATTACTCTATAATAGTTCCTGCCTACACTTAGTTTTGTTCATTCGCTCAACAACATGGATCCGAGAAAGTGGTTGGCTGCCGACAACGAATTGGAAGTGAGGTTAAAAAACTGTATTGATTGGTACGATGAGTGTGAAAGTGCAATTAGGAAATCAACTCGTGAAAATTATAGTTTGGCGAAACAATTGAAAGACATTTTTCCAAGCATGGTTAATTTAAATGAAATAAGAGACTATCTATGTTATTATCGTCCTCATAATTTGTGTATAGATAAGTTAAAAAAAATTGAAGATGAAATTATGAATAGTTGTGCTGCTGAAATGTGTAAATAAACGTTTTCTGCCTTCAAATGATTTTTCATTCCAATATCCCATTCACGATTTTTAGTTTAGTATCTGCTTAGAGCTAGACCTGACAACACGTGTGGTGTGATCTTTTTTATACAGACGAGACACGAGCCCCTATAACACGTGCATCTCATCAATTTAGAAAGAGAGATATATCTTTCTCTCTTTTCACCCCCTCATCTATAGTGAGAGTCACATGTCAAACATCTGGGAAGCCATTAACATGCAGTGTTATGGTTTTTCAAAATTCAAAAAATTAACTAGTCTCTTGATGTCAATTTCATTTAATGAATTTGATTCAATTGCGAAGAATATTAAATTTTCAACAGGATGTCAAGATGTTGATTTACCGTTAACAAAAACAGAAAATGTACACTTTTCGATTTTATCTGAGATTTTCGAATTGCTCGATATTCTAGACAGCGGTCATCTACATTATGATTGTACAAATGATTCAGCATTATCTGTTGTTAAAAATTCCGATGAACTTTGGAAATGCTTGTACGATATTGCAGATAAAAAATGTAAAAGAACTTGGATCATTGTAGAGATTCACTAGTATAGCATTAGATGTGAGAGAGAGAGAGAGAGAGAATTTCTCAATTCACTAGTATAGTATAGATGTAGAGAGAGTCATTGACCTCACTCTGGATTCACTGGTATAGCATTAGAGAAAGGGATTCACTTTAATTTGTCAGTATAGATATAGAGAGGGAATTTTTCCCCCTCAAAGGGAATTTTTTTTCCCTCACCTGGGGAGGGGGAAGGGGAGAGAGAGAGATATATCTCTCTCTTTTCAACCCCCTCACCTCCACTGTGCAGGGGGAGGGGGAAATCTCTTTTTAGAACACCCCCCACCCTCCAGGCGGGGGGAAGGGGCGGCGGGATTGTCGAGGGGCGAGAGGGGGGAGGGGGTTTTGGAGCAAAAAAGTCAGTCAAAAGTATCAGTTTATATCTACTTGATTGCACTAAAGAAAAATAAACAGTTTTTAATGTCTCATAGTTGAGGATTTTACGGAGTTGATAGAATTTGTAGAGAAGCTTCCTGATCCGGGTAATTGATAGATTAATGTGCTTGTCCCATTTGAATTTGTTGTCCACTATTGTTCCTAAATATTTTATTTCATTGACTTGTTGAATTGAAGGGCAATCACACGGGTTGTTGGTGTTTCCACAGTGATGCAGGATTATTGAAGAATCCGGTGGTCTCGTCTGTTCTGTCAGAGAAAAGGCTAAAATTTAGTTTTTGTTGCATTTACTGTAAGCAAATTTTCTCTTAACCATTTATCGACTTTGATCAATTCTTCCTGTCCCAGATTAAAAACTTCCTCCCAGGTGTTTCCTTCAAATAGTATACACGTATCATCAGCAAAAGCTATTACTCTTCCTCTTATCTTAATTGAACATAGCTCATTTGCATATGCCAAATACAGAATTGGCCCAAGAACTGTTCCTTGGGGAATCCCAAACTTCATTGTTTCCTCTGAACTGAGATGTTCTTCAACTTTGACTTTTTGACGCCGGTCACAGAGGTATGATCTAAACCATGCTAGAGGAACTCCTCTAATTCCCATGGCTTCTAATTTCTTCAGCAGAAAACTGTGATTAACAGTGTCAAAAGCTTTTGCTAGGTCCAGGAACACTGCTGCACATTTTTTGTTATTTTCTAGCTTATCTGTGACAAAATTTGACAATTCTAATACCGCATCTTCTGTACTCCTCCCCTCACGAAAACCAAATTGATTCCTAGATAGTAAGTTGTTTTTTTTTCATGTAATTCACAAGACGTTTCTTTACCAGTTTTTCCAAAATCTTAGAAATATTGCTTATAAGTGAAATAGGCCTGTAATTGGTGGCATTTGTTTTGTCGCCTCCTTTATGTAATGGTCTAACACATGTCTCTTTCATAGCTTTTGGAAAAATTCCTTTTGACAGACTTAAATTAAATATGTGAATTAATGGTTTTACAATTACATTTTTTATCGACTTCAATGTTCTATTATTGATTCCATCAAGTCCTGGAGCACTGTCATTTCGCAAACTACTAATAGCTTCAAGAAGCTCATCTTCAGTTACTGGGTGAAAGTAGATGGAGTGTAGAGTTCTTGTAACAGGTTTATATTGGGATATGATTTGGTCTAGTGGTTTTCTTAAGGAATCTATTATTGTCTCCGCCATTTCTTCACCTACATTTGTGAAAAAGTTATTCATGTGGTTGAGCACAGTTTCTGGATTTTCCTTTAGATTGAAAATCCTATCATCTATTTTAATAGCATTCAATTTCATTTTTGTTTTTGATTTAGAGTCAGTAGCATCTTTGATTACTTTCCACCTGTACAGTGGCCCATTGGCTGCCGTACGTCCCTGACCTCCTGTCCTTGTACAGCGGCCCATTGGCTGCCGTACGTCCCTGACCTCCTGTCCTGGTACAGCGGCCTGTTGGCTGCTGTACGTCCCTCTCCTCTCATCCTCCCAGGACACAGCGGCCCGTTGGCTGCTGTCCCTTTCCACCTGTCCTCCAGGGCACAGTGGCCCGTTGGCTGCCGTCCCTATCCTTCCATCCTCCCAGGGCACAGCGGCCCGTTGGCTGCCGTCCCTAACCTTCCATTCTCCCAGAGCACAGCGGCCCGTTGGCTGCCATCCCTATCCTTCCATCCTCCCAGGGCACAGCGGCCCGTTGGCTGCCTTCCCTAACCTTCCATTCTCCCAGAGCACAGCGGCCCGTTGGCTGCCATCCCTATCCTTCCATCTCCCCAGGGCACAGCGGCCCATTGGCTGCCATCCCTAGCCTTCCATTCTCCCAGGGCACAGCAGCCTGTTGGCTGCTGTCCCTATCCCTTCATCCTCCCAGGGCACAGCGGCCAGTTGGCTGACGTCCCTATCCTTCCATTCTCCCTGGGCACAGCGGCCCGTTGGCTGCCGTCCCTATCCTTCCATCCTCCTAGGGCACAGCGGCCCGTTGGCTGCTGTCCTTATCCTTCCATCCTTCCAGGGCACAGCGGCCCGTTGGCTGCCGTCCCTATCCTTCCATCTTCCCAGGGCACAGCGGCCCGTTGGATGCCGTCCCTATCCTTCCTTTACTTGTTCGTCACAATTACTGAACTACATTAAGGGAGCAACGATCCCCCAGTATATGACACGTCAAAGTTTAATCTAATATCTACCATCCCTCCTTTTTCAACACTACAGATCCCACATAACATACATCAAACACTATTCAACAAGGAAGTCTGCTAACCTGTACGAACACAATACAATAAGGAATTCCCTGAGTGTTTTTTTGAACTCCTTCAAGCCATCAATTTCTCTTATGTGAGATGGGATTGAATTAAATATTTTCATTCCCATATAAAACGGGCCACTCTCCAGCAGGCTTAGTCTGTGATGTGGCTAAACAAAACCTCTAAATCGAGTATTATGGGGATGACTCACCTGGTTCTCCTCATACATTCGTCTATTTTTAAAAACGAAGATTGCCAAATCTAATATATAAATAGCAGGAGCCGTCAGCAATCTCTTTTCTTTAAAGTAAGGTCTGCAAGAGCGCATTGTATTAATCTTATAAATTATCCTAATGGCTTTCTTCTGCAGTATGAATATTCCATTATTCTCTATACTTTTTCCCCAAAAAATAACTCCATATCTCATAACTGACAGAAAATAAGCATGATATACAAAAAGAACAGTTTTTTCACTCCCTACTCTAGCCATTACTCTTAATGCAAACAAGGCTCTATTCAATTTACCAGTGACATGAGAAATATGAAGCTTCCACTTAGAATCACTCTCCATCATCAGACCCAAGAATGTCGTGGAATCAGAAGTTTCAACTCTACTTTGTGTATTCAAGTTTATTCCAAAACTTTTATAGTCTCTGCTGAAGGGAATTACTTTAGTTTTTTTTGCAGTTCAAACTAAGACTATTCTGAACAAACCACTAATCTAATTCAGCAAGACACCTCTCAGCCTCTCTTATCAAACATTCACTGTTCCTACTGGTGATTAAAGCTGTAGTGTCGTCCGCAAAAAGAGAGAGTTTGAAATTGACGTGACTCTCGATGTCATTAACATAGACCAGGTTTAAGAGGGGACCCAATATTGAACCCTGCGGTACTCCCTGAGACATAGGTAACCAAGAAGAGCTGCATGTTTCATTACCAACAGATATTGACACTCTATGGAACCTCCCCGATAATTCCATCTCCCTAGGGCACAGCGGCCCGTTGGCTGCCGTCCCTATCCTTCCATCCTCCCAGGGCACAGCGGCCCGTTGGCTGCCGTCCCTATCCTTCCATCCTCCCAGGGCACAGCGGCACGTTGGCTGCCATCCCTATCCTTCCATCCTCCCAGGGCACAGCGGCCCGTTGGCTGCCGTCCCTCCTGTCTATCCTTCCTCTTCTTTTTATACTGGAGCGGAACCGAGGCCGTAAGGCCAATACAAAATTACCTCGAAGTGGTATCATCAGAGAAGAGAGCGACCTTCACGCCATCAGAAGCACCAGGAGGTGCTGTCCATGCCAGCTGAGGCACAAAGAAGGAAGAAGAGGAACTTCGACTTGCCTCCTTTCCCCGCCCACATTACGACTGAGCTAAGTCATCCAGGAGCAACACCTGGGTATCAATCACCCACCTCTGAAGCTACTCAGGGTGTACGTGATACTATAATAGAGGAAAGAACTGGCTTAAACACTTATACACGTGTAGAGGATAGGAAAATTATGTTTGACGCATCATCACGTCTGAACTACTAGACTGATTTACTTAAAATGCTGCTTAAAAATTCTTAATCAACCGAGGATTCTTATAGGCCCATTCTCAATTCTTCTGGATTTCATTACGTCAAGTTTTAAAATAGACCCTTGTGAAGCATGGGTTAGCTGTTAGTTATCAATAGAAAAGAAACATTATTTATTATTAAATGATGAGAAGTAACTATCAAATTATGATTTAGATAAACATTCTTATTTTGTATTTCTAGCTTGGGATTTTATCATAAATGTAGTCATGGAAATGATTCTTATCCAACCACAGTTATTGTTACCAACTTAATTTTGGGTTTCGCGCACTAATCCCCCATAAACCCCACTAACTATTTTGCGTTGCCATATTGCAAATCTGGAGTACGCAAAGTAATCACTTTGCGCACTAGTGCGGAAAAGTAATTCTTTGCGTTTTGTAATCAGTACAGGAATGGTTACTTTTCAAGGTAACTGTAGGAAAATAGCTATTTATGTATTAAGAGCATAATGCGCGACTTTATTGCTCGCGCAAAACAGTTATCACGCGACGCGAAGCGGAGCGTGATAATTTTGCAAGAGTGATAAAGAAGCATTACGCGGGAATTACATACAAAATTTTTTCTACAACTGCCCAAACATGTTAAATTACTTATATCAGCGGAATTACAATTACCGACTTTTTAGGTTAAGATCTGACCTTTTGGCGAGCTGCTTACCATCAGCTGATTACCGAGCGTAAAGAAAATCTACTGCGCATGCGCGGATGGTTAGCGAGCGATAAAGTAGATTCTCCTCAGAAATAAGTTGTTTTGGGAGGAGAATTGAGTATGTAAATTCTTTTTTTACGCGCAGTTGTAGAAAAAGTATTTTTTCCATAAATTCTTGTTTTCTATGAATCAAATTAAATTATTGCTGAATCTATAATATTTTATATTTATTATTTCATGATAATTGACAGATCAACAAGAATTTGTCATAATAAGTGTTAATAATAAAGATTATTCTCATTTTCATGTTAACAGTAATATCTTTTGGAAATTAATTGTATCATCTCATAGATTTATTTGTATTATTCTGCTAATACTTGAATCTGTGATTTATATCTTTCTCAAACTTTGAGTACATTCACTCTGTATGTTTAAAGTAACAGTACACGCACAGCACTGTTGACACATCAAAGGAAAGAATGAACTGAAAATATCAACTCAAGTACCCAATAACTACAAGAGTTCACTTTTCATATACTACTGTACCAAGCGCTGCTACCTTTGAATGAATAATAGATAAGATGAAAAGACTAAGAAATTTTCAAAACCACAGATTTTATCAAAAGTAAAACAGAGTTTATCAGAGATTGACAATGGTGTAACAACCGAAACCGGCCTTTCTACTTTTAATAAAATCTGTGGTTTTGACAATTTCTTAGTCTTTTCATCTAATAGATGAATAATTACCACAATATCAACTTCTCAACTACACAAAAATTGAAAAATAGATTTGCTGGTTCATTCAATCATGCAAATAATGCAATATTTTTATGATTAACACATTCATGATTATTGTTTTCAGCTGATCTTATTGAAGCCCATATGCACCAAAAACGTTTAAACTAAGTCTATAGCAGACACCGTTCAACATTAATGCCATTTAAACCCCCAATCGGTATGCGGAACAGAATTGAATTGAACGGCTATTTTGAAGCACAACTATCAACGAACTGTTAAGTTGGACTGACCCTATTTCTCATATTATGTTCAATCAGAAAACAGAAAGAACGCGTAAACATTAGTAGTTTTGGCTTTGATCATATGATTTGGTGATATGATATGAAGTACGAAGACATGGGAGGAGATAATGTTTACAATATCAAAATGCTTTCCAAACACCTAAAAAAATCTGTTGTGAGATTCACTTAGCACTGTCATCATTGAATGGGAAACATTGTAGTTAATGCTTTGTAGACGTAAACGAAAACCTAATAAGGAATGCTAATAGTTTACAGTAATTCTAGCATTACATTAAATAATTAACCATATTGTCTATCTTCTTTGTAAACTCTTACCATCATTTTGAATATATTCGCAAAATACGAAACACTTCAATATTTTGTAGACTATTATTTCAAATCATTTAAAAATATGTTTTACAGCAACAACATACTATTAGTACTAACAGTTGGGTTATTCTCACTGCTACCTCTGCAGGTTTAAACCACCGAATTTGGGCATTAACTTTTAGCCCAGTTCAAACAGTTATCTTATGCAACTATTATGCTCATGGATCAAGAAATATAGATCTACCTAAACTCAAATTTGAACCATTGTTAGGCTAGAAGCAGTTTAAAAGCTCCTGGCTCCTAGTGTTCTCTACCTTGAAAATTAATTAGTCGATTCTATATTTCTTGGTTTATCAATAATTGTACTACTCCCATTCGATTATAATATGACTCATTCAATCTTCTCAAATTGTAAGTTTCCAGTATGAAATTCTTTGGAAATGTGATGAAATATGAAACGTGCACCCAATCTTATTTCGGACTATGTTTTAATCTTCCCATTTCAGGTGAGAAATAGTTTTAGGTTAACCTGTAGTTTACTCCCAATCATACAAATGATGATGCTATATTGTTAAATATGTTACTGGTAGTATAATGCTAGCCTTCAAGTGCTTGTACAGATGATTAAATTATGCCTTGGACATAGAAGATTGACATAAGACTTCTTATTTTTCAACTCTTCAATTTTACATTGCTCTTACGTGATGAAACTTTTCCCGATTCTCTATCAAAATAGAATATATCGATTGTGCAAATTTCTATTGCTTTTTGTGGTTATTTCTTATTTATAAGTACTGTGTCATATTTACAGCGTGCAATTGTAGTCCTGATGGATCCATTGACGGTGGAATCTGCGACGGAGCATCAAAAACATCTGACGACATAATACCAGGAAGTTGTCATTGCAAAGCTAATGTGATGGGTTTGAAATGTGACAGCTGTAAAGCAGGTTACTGGAATTACGACCCAAATAATCCAGAAGGCTGTGAAAGTGAGTAACTGACGATTCACATGTAATGATATTTTGCTGTATTAGGGAAACGGTAACTCGTCAAAAAGTGATTAATGCAAATTATTATTTTTTTGTTTAATAGTCATGCCTACTCATGCAAACAAACATCTATATATTTCCATTTGAACTTTTAAAATACACTGTTATATCAATGATTGAAAGCTTCTCATTTATCAATTATACAGAGTGTTTATAAATGGATACAGGGGTTTTAAATCGTTATAAAATTTATTAACTTACAGTTAATCAGTTACAGTTAATCAACTTACAGTTACAAATGATATGCCAAATGAAAAAGTAACTCAGTTTTGTTTGTTGGCACCAGTGCGCATGTTTTTGCAATGTTTCCGCCGCAATCCGCTAGACAGCGGTAGTAGCAAAGATGCTTTCCGGTGTAAAGTTTATGAGTCTTTCTTTTTTCTGTGAACCTACTGTAACTGGCACTTCTTACCTAGATACACTAGAGCAATGGCTCTTTTCTCAGTTGGAAGAAAATGCGTCAGAAAACTTCATTTTCCACCAAGACGGTGCGCCACCTCACTGGCATAACGGAGTACGCAGCTGGTTGAACTTGACTGTACCCGAGCGCTGGATAGGCCGCGATGGTCCCAATGACAGGGCTTGCTTGCTATGCATTGCCGCCTTGTTCTCCCGACCTAAAACTAGCTCCGCAGTGCAGGCTGGCTGCTTGGCTGACTCGGACTAGGCGCTGAGACAGCAAATAATAGCAGCGTTGGTGGGAATGCGAGCGGCCGCAGTAACCGCTTCCACCCAGCAATGGTCGGCGTAGTTTCGCCTAGCGGACAGATTCAAGATTAATCCAGTCGGTTAATTTGATTCCTCAGACATGTCTGGGCTGAGCGGAGCGGAGTTTAGCTTCATTCGTATTCATCAGTTTCAGTTTAATTTAGTTTCATTCCAGTTTTATTATTTACTATATTATTTTGTGTATGCTTCATTTACTCGAGTTTCAATGTAATACAGAGTGAGTCATATTGAACTTTCCGGTTTTGGAAGGGCGTTGCACGAAGAAGGGAAGGAGCCGAAGGGTAGGGATGGTGTCATTAGACGCACCATGACATGCAGTTTCAGTGTGATCAATGGCTTGGTCGGGACTACATCGTGCGTTCGTAGTTGAAGAGTTTATTAAAAAAATGCGGCTTCGTGATGAATGGACACAGCGTGCGTTCCGTTTACATTTTGCTATTGGTCGACGTGATCCAATTCCCACTGGATCAACAATCAATTTTTAGAGCAAATTTTAGAGCAACATCATCAGCATTAAAAACAAGACCACAAGGCCGAATTAGGACGTCAACGTCAGCGGAAAACGTGTATAGAGTGTGGGCTTCAATTCAACAATCCCCACGGCGTTCTGTTCGGAAACATGCCGCTTCAATAGGATTATCTTCCAGTAGGTCCGCAGAATACTGCATAGAGACCTTAAATTTCACCCATACAAGGTTCAGGTAGTGCAAGAATTAACAGTTAGAGACTTAGACACACAAACAAATTCATGCCGGGACATTCAGCAGATCCCCTGCACTGCTGTTTTGATCTTCAGTGATGAGGCACATTTTCACCTCGCCGGAACTGTTAACAAACAGAATTTTTGAGACTGGGCTGAGAATAACCCACGAAACCTCCATGAACGACCACTCCACAGCCCTCGTGTGACAGTGTGGTGTCTGGGGTCCCTATTTTTTTTAAGAAGATGGTCAAGTCGCATGCTGTATAGTGATCACGGAGCAGCCATTTTTAATAAACTCTTTAACGCACAATGTTGTCTTGACCAAGCCATTGCTCACACTAAAACTGCATGTCATGGCGCGGCTAATGACACCATCCCCACCCTTCTGCTCCTTCCCTTCTTCGTGCAACGCCCTTCCAAAACCGGAAAGTTCAATATGACTCACTCTGTATGTATTTCAGCTATTATAATTTGTACTCAACTTGAAAAAGTAATAATATATTTTATATTGGAACAGAATAACGTTTCAGAGTTTTCAATAAAAAAATTGGATTATCATCTGCTTGTCTCATGCATACTTCTAGTTAATAGAAGTTGGTAGGACTTAGCTCTAGAAAACTAGTATGGGTAGACAATCAATCAAACTTTTATTTATCAATATAGAATTATTAGAATGATCTATATCTATAATAATACATCATCCGAAAGAGGAAAACTAAGCTTAGTCTCCACTATTCCTTCTTAAAATGTCAATGTTAATGGAGCTGTTCTATTTAATTGCAGTTGTTAGCTGGGAATGAATTGGAATTTAAAGTATTATTTTATTAATAATTACTGTATATTATCGGTTTTTATCGGCACGGTTCTATAAACTCAGTTTTCCAAGAACAAGTATGATGAACTCATTGTTCCTGCATTTTCAGTTGTAAACAAATATAACATATATTGTCAATGGAAAAAAATTAGCGATTCATGTTGCTCAAAGTTTATTATTTTACATTGATGAAGCACAATATCTTGTTTTGTTCCAGCAAGGTTCGATTCACAAACGATACAAAGAAGAATCTAGTCTCAAATATCACCAATAATTGTAAAAAATATATATTATAATTACCTTATAGTATAGTATAACTATACTCACTATATTTCTGCTCGACAGAAATAGCTTCCCTGAAGTTAGTTGAGGTTCTGCCAGTACAGGTTTGATTTTTTTAAAAGTGAAATATCAAATGATTCTATGCTCATCCTTGCATAGTAAAGTATTCACCATCACACTCACTATCTCTGTAATACTCATGTACCCACATTATAGACCTAGCATTGAACATGAATTCATTTCGTACATATAAACTACACTCACTCAAAATTATTTTTTTGGAGAGCGACATTTTTACCTTTGAAATCAAACAACAGACTGGCCTACCTAAAGGTTTGGGTGAAATGAAATCTCTTATATTCCAGGAGAGTGGGTAATGAATCTAAAATATCCCCTTTTATAGGTAATTATAAAATATCAAAGAATATAGAATCAAATTCAATAAACTTAGTGAGTATAGAATGTAATAATTCTGAATAAACTACAAATAATCCGATTGTTAATCATCCAAACGTGAGTGTACCATGCTTGATGTTGCCGTGCTACCAATTTTGTCCAAAAAGGTTTGATAGTTTTCACCTATCACCTAATGAAAGTCATCGGTTCCATTTGCCAATATCTTGAGAAATCATGAATGGATTTAATGCCTATGAATAAGAACTCCAGTTCAGAGCAAATCAAATTATAATTTTCACAAAATTTTGGCAATTGAAAACGCAAAAATAATTAACAGAACCATTAGATACATAAAACATAGTCTTCTTACAAGCTGAATACTCATCTGTACATGTTAATTTCATTTATCTGGCTACAGGCTTTTAACATTAAGCAAAACAATTAACACAAATTGAGAAAATAATGAAAATATTCAGATATCAATTAAAACATCTCAAACTCCACTTATATAGAAAAATTTCAAGAGGATAATACACAACCACTACAAGCCACCAGCCATTTTTCTTGTGAGAGAGAAGCCTGAAAATTCCAAAGCCCCACCTAGACACGTCATCAATTGCCAACCTCCCGAATGGAAAAATATTTAATCTGTTTTGAATTTATTTAACCTTTATATTGTTTATAATTATTTGTTAATTCAGAAAGAGAACTTTATTACAGTAAGTTATCCAACATTAGAACAGCTCATAAAATTTCAGGCAGATGATAAGTCCACATATCGATTACACCGATATTGACTATCAAGTTTTATTGATGTTTGAATATCGAATAGAAGATTCGATTTTTTATTGAGAAAATGTAATATCACAATGTGCATGCATTTTTTCCATTTTAATACTTGCTGCCTTCAGTATATAAATAGTATGCTGCTATTGAATTATTACTTTTCCAAGTTTGGTAAGTCTATCAGGTTCAATACTTGATTCTATACCCGAAATAAAAAAAATTGTCTGATGTATGCTATTAGGTAATAAATGTGATTTATGCATTAGGTAATAAAATATACCTGATTTTGAACCCATAACCTGATTAGAGTTTTTTTAACTGGAATAATAGTTTCTCAAGTTGATAATTGAAAAATTGAATTCTTGAAAATGTATTCTCGAAATTTTATCTTCTGAATATATCAACAGTAATCAAATCTAAAAACTTTTAAGAACGCCACCAGCAAAACATTTTCAAAAACACATCCGCAAGACCTTTTTCCATGATGATTTTTAAAATTGATTTTTTTCATTGTTTTTTTGACATTCTGAACCTTCTGGCAAAACTTGGTGTCGTTGAGAATGAATCTGCAATTAGAATTTCCTCTATCTTGAAAAATAACGAAAAACCTCAGCTGCTGATCATCCTGCAACCGTAAACAGTCAACCTGGAATGCGGCTGAAACACTTCTCGTTCAGACAGGCATCTCAAATGACAACTCAGCCAAGCTGTGCGAAACCAGCTTGCACTGCGGCGCTAGGTTAACGCCATGTGATTTTAACCTTTAGGGCTTTATCAAGGATCTTGTGTACGTGCCTCCACTGAATCAAGAAATCGGATTGAAGCAGCTGTTGCTATAATTACTGAACACACACTAATCAACGTTTGGGAAGAACTCGGCTATATGCTGTATATGTACTGTGTGACAAATGATAGTCACATTTAACATTTTATAGGGTTCTCAGTAAAACTGTTTGAGTTACTCTTTTATTTGACATATCATTTACAACTGTAAGTTTGATGTAATAAATATTATAGAGTTAAAACCCCTGTACTGTGGATCCTTCAGAGAAAAGTAGAACAAATTTTAGTATCTGGATAATAATAATAGGCTGAAAATCATAAAATTGAAATAAATGTTTATATAATGTTTTATTTATAGCAAGGGACAACTCAATGCTCAAATCAACTGTAATTTAATTTTAAAACACCTGTAATTAATAAAAATTAGTAAATACATTGCTCATCAGTTAGAATTAAATAGCGAGCATTGTGTTGAGGGTTGCCTTACACCGCAACAAGTGTTTTAAGATCTACTAAAAACTTCAGAGATCGAATTCAACAATGTATTGATATGCTAATGGCCGCCTTATTCAGGAATATATTTTCCAAACCTAATCAGTATAATTTGATCACCAGTATACAGTAGTTTACCACTCAAGAAAATGAACGAACCATTCTCTATATATCCTGAGTCACTTTTTATAGTTCCTTCAAACTGCTAAATCGATTCTGCCGCATTCTGTACAACAATCGCCTCACAAAAAGTTACCATGCAGTATAGGAAACGCTTGTGTTCCGCTTCTCACCCGTTGCGTATTTCCCAAATTTTGAATGTTGTTTTTGTTGTTAGAGTGCACATGTAATACGATGGGAACAGCTGGTAACGAAGGATGCGATGTTGTGACTGGTGACTGTGTTTGTAAACCGTTCGTTGTCGGCAAAGACTGTAATCAGTGTATACCGGAATACTGGCAATTATCTGAGAGCCCTGAAGGTTGCCAGCCTTGCAACTGTGACGTCGGTGGATCTTATGACAACAATTGTGACGTCATTACTGGACAGTGTAGGTTAGTAACGCCTAAATTTGTTATTTATTCCTTGTTAACCAAAGGTCTGTGACGACTGGTTATGGAAGGTTGAGTTACAAGAAAAAGTCAGCGCTCCTACGCCGCTGAAATTACAACCTTTTTCCCGTCAGTCGTGGCCCAATAGGCTACTTTGCATTTCTGTGTAAATAATTTATGGCTCGACGTTCCATGAAACATTGCATAAATTAATGCTCCTCAAGGCAATTAAATATAACCAATCAATTACTCATTGAATCCGGATAATATGGAATAAATATATTTAATAATTTTTAATAAGTTATTTAATAATATCTGGAATAAAATATATGCAAGTTATTTAGAACGATAAAAAATTAAGTTTATATTATAATCTATTGAAACAAAATTATTTTTAGTTGAACAAAACCACTTGAAATCTTACGCCTATGACAATTTCAACAAAACAACTTCAAAAGTCCTGCAACCACTTGAAATTATTGTGAAGTTTGTAGTTTGAAGTGATTTTATTCAATAAGGAGATCTACCACTACAATACCACCTCCATTACTACATAGAAGGGTTATCATCTAGTCCCAAAGTATTCAGTTTATTGTCTGAAATTGTTGTTAATTTGCGAATATGCGATTATTGGAACTGAATCTAGAAAAAATGGTTGTATAATAGTAAAGAGTGCGGCAATAAATTGGGGGGCTTGGCAACCTTGTAAAAATTTTATTTTTGTCATGATAGTGGAACGCGACTACTGCCATCTTGAAGCGCGCCTGTCTTATCATTTACGTATCGTCACAGAAAATACACGAAAAGTCGCTTCGCGGTTTTTAAGTCACTTCGCGGTTTTTAGTCACAGTGTGGTGTGCAATTCTCATCAAGGGTTATTTTAGAACCATATTTTTGAGCGCGAAAATGAATGTTCAGTTACAGTGAATACTCTGATCTATGTTAACATGTTATAATCTTTCTTCAACCTCAATTAGTTCGTAATCGTGTTTACCAAAATATTTTTCTTCATCAAGATGGTGCTACGTACCACTCATCCATTTTCAAAGTTGCTTTGTAAGCTAAGTCAATCATTACTTAGTTATAATCGTGTTAATATTAGTTGAATAATTCGTTGAATTATTCATCTATTTACATTGGAAATATACAAATGCCCTGCTTACCAAAAAAGAAGACATCCTTTTTGAAAGAGATGCGATTTATACCCTTGATTGTTGATGGTAGGTGATTGAAGAGCTTGACCAATATTATATAACTTGGCTTTCGCTCAAAAAGTCTCAACCCAAATGACAACCCTAAAATTCCCCTTGCTTCTAGTGTTTTATTGGTGAACTTGTGAGTTTGTTGTAGTTTTTTATACATTATTATTGTATGTGCGAACAAGACGTTGATAGATGTAGGCACCGTCAGATTTGAAACGATTGATTGTGTTGAAATAAAATAGAATGACTTTTTATTTGATGACGTGGCGATAAGTTATGTGTTCGCGTTGATCAGATGTCGATTGTATAATTTGAGATTCGTGCGTCTTTTACTCCCTCTAGTATGTAGTCCCAGTCGCAGATCCCAGATCTGGTATTTTTCTGTTCTAGGGAGTAAGTACTTTAGATAGTGGTTGGAGAGAAAAGTATTCTATATTTTTCAGTTGTGTGATTGATATAAATCATTTTTATATTGACGAGGCTTTAATTTTGCGAAAGGAGTTATTCATAATAATTTATTTGTATTTTCAGGTGTCGCCCTCACATCTCAGGAAGAACGTGCAGTGAACCAGAACAGACCTACTTCTCCCCAGACCTCGACTTTCTTACTTATGAAGCCGAACTTGCTAACTGTACAACTGAGGTAATGATTCTCTATCAATTTCAAATTTCTTGATGCAATCAATTAATCTTTACCACCTAGGGCCTATTGTATGTTGAAATGAAAACTAATAATACTAGTAGTCAGTTGGTTATTTGATTAAGAGAGTATCAAACTATCAGCCTGTATTTTATCATGTAACAGGACCCCGATGGAATTTCATATATGTAAATAGGGGTGCTGATTCTCATTTTCTATGTAGTAGTGGAATAATAATTATATTTCTCCCTAAGAACTAAAATCAACCCAATTTAGATAGAATGGTATAGACAAAAACATGATAGGAATCAAACTCTTTATTTACACACTCGTAAAAGGTATTTTTATAAAAATAGTGTGTCGTCAAAATACAAATGAGATCAATATAAATAAAACATTTATCTATACAGTACATTAAACATTCAAATTTTATAATAAATGAAATTAAAAAAAAAAGAATCATAGAATTATCAAAAAATTCATCAACACTGTAAAATGTTCTGCTCATCAAAAACAAAGACCCTTTTTGCGAGCTGCGATTTCAACCCTTGATTGTTGATGAAAGGTGATTAAAGAGCTTGATCCATATTATATTACTTGGCTTCCTTTTAAAAAGTCTCAACCTATGACTAGGAGGGACAATAATAGCTCAATACATTATTATTATATGTGCGCACAAGACGATGATAAATGTAGGCACTGTCAGAAATGAAACGATTGACTGTGTTAGTATAAAAATAATAAGATAGAATGACTTTTTCATTTGATACTGTGGCGATAAGCTGTGTGTTCGCTCTGATGAGCTGTCGCGATTATATAAAATTATTTAAGATTCGTTCGTCTGCTACACCCTCAGGAAGGGTAGCCGATTACAGTAGACTCCTCTAAACATAATTTTGCTTCCAGGTGGTTCGAATCACAATTAAAATTTAACCGGCATTCAGTTAGAACTATTTTAGTATCATTAAAATTTGTAATTTTCCAGTGGTTATTGTTTTTGGTTGTTTGTTTGATGTTAGAAGCTGCTGTCGAACAGCTGATTTTCATTCGAATCCTCTCACTGATGACAAATCATGCGTGTGTACACACATGCTAATCATTCATGTCCTGACGTTAGTGGTCAGCCTTGAAGGAAATTGGTATTAAATGGTAATATAGTGATGGGAATTACTGAGATATTGTAATTATTCAAGTGCAGCATTTAATTTGTATTTTCGTTTAATAATAATTAGTAATATAGTGGTATTGTTCAAAATGTTTTGATAATAAACACAGAACGAAAACGGTAACCTCCAATGAAAACGTTAACTTCGCATGTGCATTACGATGCATGTGACTCCGTAGATCTCCTTGTCTTCGGAATTTAAGAACTTTAGCGATACTTACAATATTGCATTTCTATCAATCTTGTCTCTATATCCACTCTTCTTTGAAAAGACCTGCCATTGAAGCTAAGGCACTATAAAGACGGGGTACTCTCAACCGCCATTATTGTTCTCATCTGTGGGAGGCAAGTTTAAATTTGTATGATTATGTAGCTGCATCCAGCTATTATTATTACATCATAAAACTACTATTATCCTTGTGAATTATGATGATATTGTATAATAAAACTAAATTACGTATTTATTAGTTAAATATTTCTTGTTAACCACAAAATTCAAATTCAAATTGAGTTTATACACAAAATCATTACAAATGCAGTACATGTATAAATAATATAAAACACTTGTGAATTTTCCCCACATAGACAAGTATGAGTGTGGGGAAAGAGTTCTAATGAAGAATAACTAGTAACTAGAATCGGCAATGCTGTTCTCCCATCTTTCTCCAATGCCATTATAAAGTGGACCTCTCTATTAGCTAAGTCGTTGGTTGCTGTTCACTGTACCTTAATAATAATATTATTGCTGGTGAAGTAATTTGATGCTGAAAAAATGATAGAGGGTTCCGATTTTTGTCTCACTAACTTCACTAAGAGGTTGTAAAAAAGAAGTTTTTTCCCAAATTTTCAGAAAATGAGACAAACATTGGAACCGCTAGAGTACGAACACATTAGGCTATATTATATTGTACTTGAAATTAGTCCCAAGCCAAAATCTCTCCATGAGGGTGACGTATCACCAAAAACAAAAACTAGGTTTGAGCAGCAGTTGGATCTAGTCAGATGATTTTAAATTGAGTTTGTAATATAATTTTTTTGTTGGTTTAGAATCATCTGTGGCTCAAATCTAGTTTTCGTTTTGGTGAATTTGGGTCTAAATAAATGAATTATATTTTAGCCGGTAACTATATCATGACATTGAGTAGAAAATCGTCATTCTCAGTCTGATTTGAAAATAGGGACTAATCATATAAATTGTACATTCAAGATTAACGGTGCAAACAAACCACATCAAAACGTTAGCCTAGAATAATATTTTATTTATACCTAACTTATGCCTATTTATGCCTATGTGAACCAGAAATAGAATTACTACTTATCATGCAAAATTGTTCTTGGTATTGTGGTTAAATAATATTTAGTGAAATTCTTTACTAAATTTAATTTAATTTTTAATATTTCAAGTTATATTGTAAATATTTATTACTATTCTCTTTTTCCAAATACCCTCCCCTTCAACATACTGGTAAATACTCACGTCACTAGCCAATCTTAGTTGGGATAAACAACGAATCTTCGAAAAGGCCAATCTAAATCTGAACTGCTCACTTAAAATGAAATTTGGATTCAACTGCGTGTATCTGGGAGAGGATTGGGAATCGATGGCTCTACCTACATCTAAGTTGTACAGATTACCACAATATGCTTCTATAAGCTCCTCATAGCGTTGTTTCAAAGCATTCACATCAATACTCTATAATTCGTCCACAAATTTTCTGCTGAGGCATTGAAAAACTGGCTTTTTAGTGAATGTACCCAAGTGAATTGAATTGAATTGAGTTTATTTCGCCAAATTATACATGATTATAATATTTAAAAACGGCACAAAATGCAAGCAGCACAACGTAACAATTGTGTCAAATAAAACTTAAGACATCATGACCTAAGGAGTAATACAATAATTATATTAAATTATAATAGTGATACATCTTATAAGAAATAATAAAGGTCGATATCTATAAATAGTGTTATGAATAGAGAGCTTTAGACTATTATAGTTTATCCTTAGATCTGAGAAAATTGCACTGCTTAGCAAATCTGAACCCCAATAATGAAATAATAATTGCCCACATAGGCCTAATGGGCCTGTTCGTGGGTCAATGAGTTCAGAACTGTATAATATTTATTATTCTACTGATAGTATTTTATGTTATTTAATAATAATATAAGACACACACACACACACACACACACACACACACACACACACACACATACCCAGACACGTTGAATACGGAGCAATCACAATGGCATAGGATATATCCATGAGAAAAGGGTCTACACTTGACAGTCTGTTGACAAAGAGAGAAAGGGGGAAAGAAAGAGGAAATTAGGAAATTAGCCAATTTAGTGTTGGTAGGCAGATTGTAGCAGCCGCTCACATTGATCCACATCCATAGTCTTCAGCCAGTTTGAAACGATTTTTTTGTATTTGGATATTTTATATATGCCCGACTGACTAATTTCATGAGGAATATTATTCATAATGGTGTGACACAGAAATGATATATTCCTGTCGCAAACTGAGCGTAAGTTACGCGGGAGACCCGACTGATGAAATCGCGCATGCCTATTGAATTGAATCTGAGCTTTGAATTATCAATTCCTCCCTGCGCTAATTCTGATACTATAGCTTCATTTATTCATTGAACACCTATTTTATCATTATGGATTATCAGAACCTATTAAAATTATGTTGATAGCCTTTAATGAATAAATTGAGTTCCATGTAAATGTATTTCTACCAAACTCCAAAATAACTATTTCAATGTGACTTTTAATTGTTCAAGTTAAGGACAAATTCTGACACTGCAGTAAAATTAACTTTTACATAAGTGATATCAATGTAAGAAAGAAAAGATTATATACTTCTAGATGAATGAAACAATATTGGAAAGATGTTATCCAACGGTATTTGAATACTCCCCTGTATTTGAATACAGGGGAGTATATACGGTATTTGAATACTTCTCCTCCTGTCTTCTTCTTCTTCATCATCTTCTTCTTCTTCTTCTTCTTCTTCTTCTTCTTCTTCTTCTTCTTCTTCTTCTTCTTCTTCTTCTTCTTCTTCTTCTTCTTTTTCTTCTTCTTCTTCTCCTTCTTCTTCCGCTAGCTTTGTCCGGCAACTGATTTATTTTTGTAGTATGGGGTCCCTTTTGTAAAATGTACCAAGAACAAGAACGGCAAGGCCGTTGTATTCTAATGGTGATGGATACTTGCCGCTTCCAAAATCGATGGATATGGTTTTAATACTATATATATATATATATATATATATATATATATATATATATATATATATATATTATATATAGCACATAACAGAAGACACTTTAAAGTTTGTAATATGAATTAAAACAGGAGACATAAGAAATGCGAATAAGAATAAGAATACTATAGACGCCCTGATTTTCTAGTTCTAATCTCTGAAAGGGTTTCTTTAGAAATTTCGAAATAGTTTGGAGAGGCTTGTAGACTGGTTTGATTCGATGTTTTCTCAGTATTCTTCCAATACGGTCGGTAGTACCCCTGATGTGTGGAAGAAGGACGGTTTTTTCGAATGCTTTCTCTTCCTTGAGTTTTTCTTCGGGGATAGGAGTGTCAGTTGTTTTTTCAATGATTTTTCGATTATTCTATTATTGTAGCCATTACACTTCAGTATGGATTTGATTGTCTTGATCTCCTCTTCTTTGCTTTTTTTGTCCGTGAGATGAAGAGATCAAAAGATTAGACTATTGACTACAGAGAAGGAGTGTGCGGGGTGATGATGAGATAGTGCATTCAGGTATCTATAAAATATTCGTAAAAGTCGGGAATAAATAATTGAACATATCCTCAACAAACTACTTTCAACAAGACAGTAAACAGAACGTCACCATTTTTTTCTTTACGACAGATTACAGATGATGACTGACCAAATCTGGCCAACTCTATAACGGCTCATTAGCCCTAATGGCGTGTGGTGAAACCCGATTTTGTTAGTTAAGGGCTAATTGGAGTTTACGCTTCCTCTAACGACAAGTTAAGTTTCTGGTGAAACCCGGCCTTAGAGAGAAAGTTTCAGTTTAGCCTCCATATGCACAGATAACTATGCATTTTTTGAATTTTTTTTTTGTTTCCAGAATAATTGCCAGATGACAATAAGGGAGCCGTTCCGTGATGGCCAGAAAAGCACTTGGACTGGTACAGGATTTATGAGAGCTCATGAGAATACTCAACTAGTTTTCGATATAGATAACATCAAAACCTCAATGGATTACGATCTTGTCATCCGTTATGAGCCGCAGGTATGATTTTGTAATTCCCTATCAATGCCTTACACTCTTATTCGCGGTTGTCATGAATGTAATAAAAACTTGTTGCGTTATGTAATATTGAAAATATTGTATAATTATGAATATTGTAAACGTGTTACAATAAGCGACAAACTTGGTAACAATTGATAGACAAATGCCCGGTTGCACAAAAGCCGGTTAAATTTTAACCGTGATTAACTTTACGAGAACCAATCAGAGAAGGCGTTTTTGAAAAGACGGCTTCTCTGAATGATTCTCGTGGAATTAATCACGGTTAAAATTCAACTGGCTTTTGTGCAACCGGCACTAAGTCTATTCATCTATTTGAACTAGAATGACCATATGCTGATTAATACATAATGAATTAGTTCAAGTATCTTAAAGCAGTAAAAAATTATAAAATTTTTAAAAATATTATCAAGTTCATAAAAAATAATAAAATCAATCAATCAATCAATAGTTTATTTTTCCTTCATACAATGCATACATGAATGTATAATTACATAAATACAATTGACAATTAACAAAATAAGTAAAAGTAAAATAGTATTATTATTAAATACTTAAAGTCCCTGAAAAGGTTAAAAACCTGAGCGCAGGGGCCGAGTGTTATTACTAAAACAAAACTATTTCTAAGATAAATAAAATTGGTGGATTCCTATTAACATCTAAATTTGAAAAAATAAAGAAGGAAAGTAAAAAAGTAAGAAAATACGAGATAATAAAATAAAAAAGCAGACATTCTTGAATGATTGTGAACTTATCCTAGTTACAATATTACAAGAAATCACTTATCGTGGGAGGATTTGAAGAAGCAATCCATAAATCTATCTCTCTCAGAAGTCTTCCATTCAAATTATCTGTTATAAAAAAAGTAGGTATCACATTTATAAGCTAATGAACAATATAATCAAACTGTCTTCTACAAATGGATAGAACTGCATTGTGTGGTCCAAAGGTAATGGTTGAGGGACGGAGATTGTAAGGCGATATACGGAGGTTGAAAAGTTCTCCATATTTATTAATGTAAATAATCAAATTCTTTATATACAGCTGCTCAACCGTCAATACATTCAATCCAATAAAAATACTTTCACTTGGAAATCGTTTAGGTTTGCCCAAAATTGCCTTTAATAATGCTTTTTGGATGGTGAATATCTTATTGAAGTGATTCGAATAAGATGCATCCCAAATTTTTATACCATACTGAAGATGAGATTGAATGTAGGCAAAATAAACTAATTTTGAAACGGCTATGTTACCCAACCTGCTGATATTATAAAATTTGTTTATCCAGTGCTTGAGTTTATTACAAAGCTTATCTATGTGAATATCCCATCGCAAATGCTGATCAACTATAACGCCTAGATATTTAAAATAATTTTCTCTTTTCAATTTTGAGCAGCCACAGCTATCGTTCGAGATTGAAAGAGTACAGCTTAAATCATGAATATGAATGTGGTCTAGATCAAGTGGTTGGCCAGCCATATTGGGAGAGAAGGTCATGAAGACGCTTTTATTCGAATTAAGAGTGAGAATGTGCTCATCTAATCAGGTCTTAACAGTCTTCAATCCCGACTCTGCAGTTTTCTTCACCTCCTCCCAAGACGGTCCGGTAAACACTAAAGCGGTATCATCCGCAAAAGCGAGTGTCACACAGTTTTTCAATTCAAGTTTGATTAAATCATTAATATATAGAAGAAAGAGAATCGGAGATAAAACAGTTCCTTGAGGAAGACCGTAATCATTCAACTGTTTAAAACTAGTTTTATTTCCTATAGTAAGGATTTGGTATCTATTTGTTAAATAACTGCCAAATAATTTGAGGGGTATACCGCGTATGCCAATCTTTTTTAGTAATTTGGAATGTGGGATTGTATCAAAAGCTTTGGCTAGATCCAGGAAGGTAGCTATTGTTTTTTTATTTTCAGTGAAGTTATTTGAAATTGTTTGGGTTAAGAGGGTTATAGAATCAAAAATAGTTCAACTGTTCGTTATAATATTAGACACCTTCCTACCAACCTAGTACTAACCCAGTACTAAAACAAATTAACTAATTTTTACAGTTTGAGTGCTAAGTGACAGGAATTTTATGATTAATTTGGATTTTAATCTTTTTGAATTCAAAATTTCTTGTTTTAAGTGTTTGGTCAGAAAATTAGACAACATTTTATAAAGTGGAGAAAACATAACCTATTTTTTGGACTATTTCAATGAATCAAAATTTGGGGGAGGAACAGTTTTTAGCTGTGCTGGTTGATCCTCCACCAAATTATTTTAGAGAATAATTGTGTATCATGGAATCAATAAAAGCATAAAAACACGTCGTTAGATTAGATTACTTGTATATTGACTTCAATTTTCTATTTTCAATTCAGTGTTAGTGCAGTATGCTCTTAATAAAATAATAATTTATTTTTGTATGTATTCAGTTTCCAGGACAGGGAGAAGTGAAAGTGACTGTCGAGAGGGAAGAACCTGTGGATCCAAATGGTCCATGCAGCAATTCAAGGCCTCAAGATGATGAAAAACAAGTCTATATGCCCGCTGGTAAGTGACATCACCTTAGCATTAGTTGTTACAAACATCAGGGCAGCATTGAATAAAATTAATTGATTAAGCACGCTAGGTTGAGAACCCACCTAGAGCTGTACGTCCTTTCCTCTCATCACCATTCGGCTCATTACCCACGCTCAAGTCTAGAGCTCATGTGGGCATCATCTTCAGCAGGAGAAAATTGATTTGGCAATGGAAGGGTTGCGCCCTCAAGTCCTTACGGTTGAGTCGTCACTAAAAAGAGATCTCGAAACACAAGATAGATTACAGTAGATTAAAGATTAAATCACAGTAGACACCATTTCTCTATTATTCTGTGCAATATCAGAAAACTCTGAAGTTTTCTACTGAAATTGAATGTTCACATAAAAAAATTGAAATTATTGGAGTTTCAGATTAGATTTTTGGGTAAATGCCTCCTTTTGATTTCTTTAAATTGGATTATTCAACTTACATAATAAAATAGCTATGTACATACTGCTATTTCAATCTTTTCACCATATAAGCTATTTGATTTATTTCCAACCTAAAAAGTCAGCAATATGTTATTTTGCTTGGAGTAATCGAGCATAAAATAGTGTATTAAACAGTTTTATTTGGTTAATAAAGAACTCATGTGCTGTTCAAGACACACGCTCGATTCGCTTCATTATACCTTAAATCAACAAAGAGGTTAACCCAATACAATCTAACCTTACCTAACTCTTGCTTTGAATTGAATTTATCTAGTTCCATAGAATAATACAACATATTATAGAATATAATACATACACAGTGGGGTATAGCAACTACAAAAAATCAAATTGACTAAATAAAGCAATACATAATAGTGGGAATCATCCACATTACTTTGATAAAACCATTATTACTATTACTAAATACTATTATTATTATAAACTATAGATCTACTAATATTATTATACAGAAATGTATTATTACGGTGAATGTGCAGCATACCAATAGCCTGATAATGAAATAGTAATTGCCCACATAGACTAAAAGTCTTTTTGTGGGTCAATGAGTCCAGCACTTTGCCAATCCAAAATTTATTTTATTGCTGTTATTATTAAATTAATGTTTAATGTTGGATCAACTAAAACCATCCCTACACCCTCCCTCCCAAATTATCACTCACACACTCTCTCACCCCTCATATAAAACTGTTATATAAACTATTATTTTGTAAATACTTATTAATATAATCATCACTCACCAAATCATCACTCACACACTCTCTCACTCCTCATATAAAACTGTTATACACTATAAACTATTATTTTGTAAATACTTATTATTCATTTGTAAATACTAATTAAACTAGCTAGTCTAAAAAATAATTAGCTAATCTTTTCAAAGTCCAAGTAAGGGAAAACTTACTGTTAATGCATTATCAAACTGATATGTACACGTATTGACTGCACTGAATGTTAGATTACACTCAATCACTGCTTACTGCTCTTTTCACTGAACACTACTTGAACAAGCACTACACTAACTCAAATGGTTTCTTGGATCTCGGTGGATACCAGGTCAACTTGCATATCTCTTTTCCTGACATATCAAGGAGCATCAACGATGTTTCTTAGCACTTTGTTTGGAATTGTTGTATGAAATTAATCTAGCTATTTTCGGTTTACCGTCAATAATACGTATCCATACTGGCTTTATTGGTGGGTAGTCACTTACGGGCAAGTCCCATGTATATAATTTAAGCCGTAATTGGCCCTTGAGATTGTTATACTCAAGTATACAACTCAAGATACAGTATCCATCCAATAACAAAAAGATATCTACACCAAACGAATGTATTAAATCACAATCGATACATCCAGATCTGCATAGGTTGTCTTGAATCTTGTCTATCATCTATATAATAATAGAGAGTAGGGTTGTGTTTGTTCGTTTGTTCGCATCAAAGCATGTCAACTTGCGGATTGCATACCGGAAAAACGGGAATGATTTAGATCAGGGCTCTCCAACCTACGACCCGCGGATAGATTCTACTCGGCCCGCCGAGAGTTATTGCAACAGATTTCTTAAATATATATTTATACACATTTTTGACAAAAACTGTGAGTTCAGTACTCCTCTCTTACTAGCCACTCCATTTCTTAATAAGTGTAAAATTAGCTGTAAACAAGCAGCGATCAACCATTGTGAGATATAAGCAAATGGTCAGCACGGACTGTACATGTCGCTGTTTAAACGCTACAAAGAAGGTAACCTAATTCCATTTTACAATTATCTCCCAGAAAAAAAATTAAAAATATGAAAAACCATGCTCGAGCTATGTTTTCTCTTTTTGGATCTACCTGCAAGTGTGAGCAGACATTTTCAAAAATGAAGTTTGTTAAATCCAAATACTTCTCTGTCAGATGAACATTTTAAATCAATTTCGATGATCGGAACCACAAAGTTTGATCCTAAATGGGCAGACATTCTAAGTGGAAAAGAAATTCTCACTAAAAATGAGTATTCTCTTTTAGCATGGTAACTTTTTGTAAATTCATGCATTGTCAAGTTTTCTTATGAGCTTTTTCACTCATAAATTGGACTTTGTATTAAAATGAAATGAATCGGTTCGTCTCTTCCTAATTGTTTATTGTTTTGAAGGGAAGGATTCAAGGATCCAAAGATTCAAAGAACCTCACACGTCAACCGAAGCTTAGTGTTCCCAATTAGTATGTTAGTTAGGCAAACCAATACCTGTGTTCTTCACAAGAACCAGGAGTTTTTCCCTATACTAACATCCCATTCATCACCTGGTGATGAATCCTTGTCGCAATCCAGTGTGATATTCTTGGCAGTCTCTTCAGACTGATTAGTCCTCGTGACCTACGTTAGTAGCACTCCTGGCCTACTTTGAACGTCCTACCGCTGAGGAAGGGGTGGCCAAGTTGCCTCTAGGGCACCCGGCCACCCCTGATTCAGCCTCTTCACCCACGTTTGTGCCTGGAGATTCACCCATCACTGGTCTTTTGGGTTTTTGTTTTTGCCCCTCCAAAACTCTGAAGGGCCAAAAGCCTCACCTCTGCCAAGAAGTTTTGCTTGAATGGCCGCCCTTCTTCGAGCAGTGGTAAGTTTTGGCCTCACCACCCAAAAACTCGTGACCGATGTGAGTTCCACTCCTGGCCTTTTTGTAGGTCCTTCCGCTGAGAAAGGGGACGCCAAACTGCCTCTAGAGTGCCCGGCGCCCGGCCACCCTCGACTCAGCCTCTTGACCCACATTTGTGCCTTGAGTTTCACCCATCTCTGGTCTCTTGGGTTTTTGTTTTTGCCACTCCGAGACTGCCCTGATAGGGCAGATCCCGTGGTTTTAAAGGCAAGGCAACTTCTGGAGTTGCCTTGAAGTCCATTTAAGTCGCCTCCTATGACAAACAGAGATACTGTGGGTGAATTTTGGTTTTCGACACATTCTTGAGTACGATGATCGACTCAAAGCTCCCCCAACTCACAGGGGGCTTCCTTCTTCTTAAAACTCCTCATATTATTTTAATGGTAATATAATAATTCTAAACCCCCCAAAACTCCCGTCGTGTATGTCCCCACAAGTCAAATACATCCACGTACATCCCCACAAGTCCACGTACATCCTTGTTATTGGCCCTCTAAGCCTCCAAAGAATTAACAATGTTGCCCTTGGATAGAAAAGGTTGGAGACCCCTGATTTAGATCTCCAAATTTTGAACATAGATTCTAAAAATATCAATCTCGTGCACCTGGAAGCCCAAATTTCAATTTTCCTTCTAGATTTTTCAGAATTAATGTTCAAACTTCATTAATGATACATACGATTTCATAAAAGAATCACCAAATCATATGGTCGAAATTAAAAAAGGAACATCTGTTTCTATTATTCCTTTCTACCTGATACCATTTAACCTCAATAATATTGTTTTGATAATTGATAAATATTTTTAATAATAATGATAATATTTATATTTTAAATATAATAATAATAGTATTGTTTTGATAATTAATAAATATTTTCATTTTCACAAACTCTGTATAATAATATGGTGTATGTGAAACAGCTGCATAAAATTTATCTCAAAAACATCTGTTTAGAAAAAACTTTCCCTCAGTTGCATGTACAACACGATAAAATGCTATACTTTAATTGAAATTAATGCTAACTAATGCATTTTGGTTGCACAAAAAAGAAATTTCAAGCTCTAATGCGGAATCAACGTAACAAATTTTAACAGGCCATTCATGGGGAATTAAATCCAACTAACGCCGATTAGGTACCTACTGATAGCTGTCTTCCAAAATTAGTTTTTGGTAAAAAAACTACAGAATTCAAAGTATGAGCTAAATATATGAATGAATTTCATCCATTAATAAAATGAAAAAGAGCATTTAGCTGATATTAGCATTCTAAATTAAATTCTAATTTTTGAGGTTAGTTTTCGATCTTCTTTGTTTGCAAATAGCACAACACTGGCGACAGACAGAACATTTTTATGGCGCATTACGCATCCTATTAAGGATAATAATAAGAAAGGTTATTTTTAGCAAAATGAAAAACAGTAAAGACTGGAATGAAGAATAAATAGTTTCAATATTTACAGTCTAACTAAATTTTCACAATTTTCCACTCCAATATCAACCAACCAGGAAAATAAACTTTTCTTGAACCTGTGTCTATTGAATTCTTCCCTAATGTAACTTGGTATTGAATTATAAATTTTTGGTCCCAAATATGCGTAGTTTCTTTGCCCAAATGTAGTGTTCATCCTTGGTACTATTGAATACGTGTTTCTCTGCCTTGTTTGATGGTTATGATCTGCCAGTCTTATGTGTTCGTTGTTTCTCCTCATTCGCGTGATGATAGCCTTGATGTAGAGTTGTCTTACACTCAGTACTTTACTGTCCTTGAAAAGAATGTTCGTGGGGAATTGATTCTCCTTGGAGCCTATTATTTTTAGTATTCGTTTTTGAAGTTTATAGAGAGGTTCAACATGTGTAAAATTCGTAGCTCCCCAGATAATTATGACGTATCTTAAAACTGATTGCACTAAAGAAAAAAAAACAGTTTTTAATGTCTCATAGTTGAGGATTTTACGGAGTTGATAGAATTTGTAGAGAAGCTTCCTGATCCGGGTAATTGATAGATTAATGTGCTTGTCCCATTTGAATTTGTTGTCCACTATTGTTCCTAAATATTTTATTTCATTGACTTGTTGAATTGAAGGGCAATCACACGGGTTGTTGGTGCTTCCACAGTGATGCAGGATTATTGAAGAATCCGGTGGTCTCGTCCGTTCTGTCAGAGAAAAGGCTAAAAATTTCGTTTTTTTGCATTTACTGTAAGCAAATTTTCTCTTAACCATTTATCGACTTTGATCAATTCTTCCTGTGCCAGATTAAAAACTTCCTCCCAGGTGTTTCCTTCAAATAGTATACACGTATCATCAGCAAAAGCTATTACTCTTCCTCTTATCTTAATTGAACATAGCTCATTTGCATATGCCAAATACAGAATTGGCCCAAGAACTGTTCCTTGGGGAATCCCAAACTTCATCGTTTCCTCTGAACTGAGATGTTCTTCAACTTTGACTTTTTGACGCCGGTCACAGAGGTATGATCTAAACCATGCTAGAGGAACTCCTCTAATTCCCATGGCTTCTAATTTCTTCAGCAGCAAACTGTGATTTACAGTGTCAAAAGCTTTTGCTAGGCCCAGGAACACTGCTGCACATTTTTTGTTATTTTCTAGCTTATCTGTGACAAAATTTGACAATTCTAATACCGCATCTTCTGTACTCCTCCCCTCACGAAAACCAAATTGATTCCTAGATAGTAAGTTGTTTTTTCCATGTAATTCACAAGACGTTTCTTTACCAGTTTTTCCAAAATCTTAGAAATATTGCTTATAAGTGAAATAGGCCTGTAATTGGTGGCATTTGTTTTGTCGCCTCCTTTATGTAATGGTCTAACACATGTCTCTTTCATAGCTTTTGGAAAAATTCCTTTTGACAGACTTAAATTAAATATGTGAATTAATGGTTTTACAATTACATTTTTTATCGACTTCAATGTTCTATTATTGATTCCATCAAGTCCTGGAGCACTGTCATTTCGCAAACTACTAATAGCTTCAAGAAGCTCATCTTCAGTTACTGGGTGAAAGTAGATGGAGTGTAGAGTTCTTGTAACAGGTTTATATTGGGATATGATTTGGTCTAGTGGTTTTCTTAAGGAATCTATTATTGTCTCCGCCATTTCTTCACCTACATTTGTGAAAAAGTTATTCATGTGGTTGAGCACAGTTTCTGGATTTTCCTTTGGATTGAAAATCCTATCATCTATTTTAATAGCATTCAATTTCATTTTTGTTTTTGATTTAGAGTCAGTAGCATCTTTGATTACTTTCCACATTTTTTTATTATCCTTTCCAGCTTCATACAATTTCTCTCTATAGTATTGGTCCTTTGTTTCATGAATTAAAGCTGTGAGTGTATTCCTATACCGACGATAGAAGTTGGTTAAGGTAATGTTGTTTGGGTCTTCCTTTCTTCTTTTGTTGAGTAGATTTCTGGTTCTTATTGCATCTGGTTCTTATTATATTTATGCATCATATCCTTGAATGGACTGGAGTACAAATTCAGTCCTAATCCAGCATTCGGTTAGAATAATAACATCAAAAGAAAAATCAATGTCGCACAATTGAATCATCAGCTCATCAAAATTTCTTCTGATACTCCTTATATTGAGACAGAAGATGCTCAAATCACAAGAACTCAATGCTGCACAAAGTTGTTGACTGTTGTTGATCACTTCATCGTTTATTTCTTCAAAATAATCAAGATCCTCGAAGCTGAGCAAATTTGATAAGTTGTTGTTACTCATTATTTAAACTCTCATTAATCCCTTCCATGTTTCTTTCATTCCAGCTTAAGAGAAACTCTTCACTAACATAATTTAGTTTTCGAATTAGGGTCAGCACTAAATCTTCTTGCCCTGTTGTGATATATCTGAAGGTTTGTGTGTGTCTGCTCATTGCTACTATTACATGTTGTGTGCTGTTATATATTCCAAGTTGTTTTTTATTGTTCCTTATCAGAACTACATTCTTGTGAGTTAAGCCCTGTGCTTCATGAATTGTATGGACTTTAATTGAAGGGTGAAGTTTTGATTGCAGCTCTTCTAGCACTGTTTTCTTCTCGAGCTGAGTGAATGTAAGAATCAGAGTGTTAGGTTCAAGTGATCCAAGTTCTCCATTTGTTATTGGAGGTCTGACTGATAACAGGACCTCATTTTTCGTACCAATGTCCTGGTAGTAGCTGGAAAGGATGTAGCAGACGTCTATTGGACACCTTCTAGTTACTGTTTGATGGATTCTCTTCTCACAGAGAGATGAAATGTGTGACCATTCAGCTGTTAATTTACTTCTCTCTATGTAAGGTATTTGGTTTGAATCTCCTAGCAGAATAATCTCAGAAGCACCAGCGAGAGATGAGACAAATCCCACGAAACCTGCATGCATTAATACTGCTTCATCTATGAAAACACGTTTGTACTGCTTTTTTGATCCGTTTATTATAAAAAGATGAAACTGTTCTATAATCCTGTTTAATTATTCTTTCATATTTATTTTTGTGAATTCTATTCACCTCTTGCCGAATTTCATTTATTCCAGCTCTTGTCTGACACAAAATGATATCTTTACCTGGTGTATGTTGCTGAAGGATAAAGTGAGTTTTACCACACCCTGGAACTCCATCCATCCAAGTTATTTTTGGCATCTTACAATTTGTGATGTCAACTTTTAGAATATTCTTCAGTAGCTCAGCATTCAGCATGATTTGGGTGTCTCTACTGACTAGAATATACTTTTCCTTAGTTAAGAATGACTTTGTTGTTTCATTGTAGGGTACGTATTTTCCTTCATTTTCAAAACAGAAGCCCATTCGATATGCAGTGGATGTCGGCCACAGGAAAGTCTTAAGTCGATTGTCGTAGATGTTCATCTCGTTTCGCCTTATCTCTTGAATACATGCTGCTGAAGAAGAGATATTACTATTCAGTGATGATAGTACTCCCCTATATAAATCCGCATTCAGAACATCATACTGTTGAATAAAGTTCCTGAGTTCTATCATACTGTTCAAATAAGCATAAAGAATAGAATCAAACGGTAGGTATCCTTTTGGACAATCTTCAGAGCCATCGTTTTCATGTAGTTATCCAAGAACTTTAGATTGTTTATTCCTCTGTAATAGAATACATAATTCAGGTTTTTAGTTTTAATTACTAAACTTAAAATGTCCAAGCATGTAAACTCGGAGTCAATATCAAAAGAATCTATTCCAATCGTAATGTTGTATTTATTTATCGATGCATATTCGTCTATTACCAGTAAGAGGTCACGGATACCTAATTGAGCCTCATTGTTATTATTTTGCGCTAATATCAATGTCAATGAATTTTTAACAAGATGAAAACGAATTGAGCTATTATTTACGTTCCGTAAATAAACAGTAGGTAAGCTATTGTATTCATCTTGACTCAGCGTTTTCTTCTTGATTGAATGTGCAACGCCTTCTGAAATACGTAAACTATTTTTATTCCAGCGAGCTAATGATAAATTAAAATCTGTATATTGACCAAAGCTGAAAATTAAAGACGTCCTACTTTTCGCTGACTGTTTTATTAATTCTGTTTTTTTAATAGATGATAGGAAATCTTGAATATCTATTTTTATATTTGATGCTGTGAATTTATTTGATGATTTTGAGCTGGAAATTCTATTTTTAATCTTTTTAAGCACTTCCATAATTTGTTCGATCAATTGATTGTTGCAATGCTTTCACATAGCTGGGACACTTTAGATAGTTTACTTTGTGGTCTGAGGGTTTATCAGCATTTTTGCAGTTAAAACATACTGGAGGTTTATCGATTGAAGGGCAGGTTTTGATGTTGTGTCCTGTGATGGAGCAATGACCACAGATATCTTCTTCCTTTTTACAATGTTTTGTGATGTGCCCATAGACTTGACATTTATAGCACCTTTGCACTGCATGGTAATCATTACCTCTACATGATGTCATATCTATAAATATTTTTTTTCTTATTAATTATTGCTTTCCTAATTTCCTAATTATTGTTTCAAATCAAGATAAAAAAATATAAAACTTACAAACTAAGAGTACTTATCTTTTATTTACGGGTTTTAAGGCAGGCTTATGGCTTTCAAAATTAAATGAAATATTTAGCACAAATTGAAAAGAAAAATTGAAATCTATATTTCACGTATGTTCAATAACATCAATAGATTTTATAAAAACATTCAGATCTCAAACAAAACATTTAAAATTTCAATTATTTAGAAAATTTTCAGCAGGAGATAAACACTTCTACCATTAGCCTAAACCTTACAACAATGAGAGAAACGGCTGAGAGAAGCACCTAAAGCTCCAAATCACTACATAGACACGTCATCCACTGCCAACTAATAAAGAATACAAATTTACAATTATTATATCTATTATTCTCAATAAAACTTTATTTTAAAACTGTTTTGAACTTTTTATTTAACCTTTATATTGTTTAGAATTATGTGTTTATTCAGAAAAATAACTTTATGACAGTGATTTTTTCAACATTAGTGTAGCTGATAAATTCCCGGTAAAACGTTGAGTTCGCATATCGATTACACCGATATTTGCTATCAAGTTTTATTGATATTGAAATGAAGATTCGACTTTAATCGAGAAAAATGTAATATTACAGTTTGGAATAATAATTTTAATAACATCACTGTCGGATAAATTATTACAGTGTTGCCGGATTGTGAAACCGTTAAAATCTTGGTTAGTTAACCGGAAAACTTAATCGGAATTAAGAACTAACCGATCTGTGGAACAGAAATGAATCCGTAAAACTAACGCTGATTTGTTAATCGGCGTTAATGTCCATATCTAACAGACTTACGTGCAACTGGCCCATAGTTTGGAAACTTCGTTTTCCTGATGCAATGTTTAGGCCTACACGTGGCATGCATTATTAATTTCTCAGCTAGAACAGCTTTTCGAGACAAAGTGCTAAATAAACGTGTACAGTTTCATCAATGTTGTATCGGCAATATGAAAACGCATGCAGTTAATATGTCTTTGAATAAAGGTGTTGATATTTACATAAAGAAATCATTCTCTTCCATTTTTATTTAATTAAAATTTCAAAATTATTCAAGCCCTGATAGAATGACTGTACAGAATCACTGTACAGTCAGTCGAAAATTTAAATATTGGAATGAGGGGTTTTTTGGCAAGCTGAGCAAAAAAATAAGGTCATATGCACCTTTTCGTTATATCTTCAAATAAAAAATGAGTTTTGTGGGTTGTCAAAACTCCCTCTGAAAGGGAAACTATTCAACTTATTCTATCTTTTATGATAGATATCATATGATATATGATTTCGATACAGGATTTCCAGAGAAAAGGTATGGTGAAAACCGCACATCGATATCTCAAACCTTTCAAAATTTATTCACATTCATTTCCTTTATTATAGTATAGAAGATGATAGATAGATAGATGTTATATCCATCTATCTATCATCTTCTATACTATAATAGAGGAAAGAACTGGCTTGAACACGTATACACGTGTAGAGGATAGGAAAATTATGTTTAACGCATCATCACGTCTGAACTACTGGACTACAGTCATTTACGTCTGAACTATTTACTTGAAATGCTGCTTATTAATTCTTAATCAACCGAGGATTCCTATAGGCCTATTTTCAATTCTTCTGGATTTCATTACGTCAAGTTTTAAAATAGACCCTTGCGAAGCACGGGTTACCTGCTAGTTACTTAATAATCTGTGTAAGAGTTATGTGTACAATTTTTGTAAAAGTTATTATGTAATATAAAATATGTGATTCCCAGTTATAACGAGAATATTTTTGAAATATGTTATGTATAAAATAACTGGAATGTAAAGAGGATTGGTAATAATTGGAATTTTGTCTAAATTTGGAGGAAAAATAATACACGGAGTATCCTTAGTTTTTCTCTCTCAGTCAGTGCTTTCTTGTAAAAATGGCAAATAAATAAATTTTTTCACCTAACCCCATCTCCTATTATTGTATTTTGTGTATTCAAGTTGAAGTATTCTATTTTGGAAATTATGTACAATAAAATGATTTAAATTTTCGAAATTTAAATTTTTGTCAACAGTTACAAACAATCCACTAAGTATATTGTTTGTAACTGTTAACAAAATTTGAAAATTGCCATCAAGGATGGAACATCAGTCCAATGCTAAGGTAGTCTTCAATTTAGTATAATTATGTATAACAGTAATTATGTATTTTGGAAATTATGTATGATAAAATAAATCAAATCTTGAAAATTTTAAATTTTTGCCTACAGTTACAAACAATGTAGTGGCTACTCCGCCGGTGTGCTTGGAGGCTGGCAAAAAATATAAAGTTAGGCTACTTTTTAAACATTTTGGGAATCAAATGGAGAAACCAACCGCCTCGATCCTGGTTGACTCAGTAAGTAAAAAATATTTCAGAGAGTACACATATTTTCTCACTCCAAAACACATAACCTTGCTTTCTAGTAAACTCCGTTTCTAGTAATTAATTAAAAGTTTATTACTATTTATTATGCCGTCAACTGTGATGGTGTCATTTTATTGAAAATTTGAATTTGATTTACTGTGAAAATTGTCTGTGATGAAATTAACAAATGGTGGAATTTATACATTCGAATTCCAGCAAGAACTCTTTTAAAATATTTTTACCTTGTATGCGCTTGATAACTTGGAATAAATAGTAGAAAACACTCCTTGTAATTTAAAAAAAATTCTGTGAATCTGATTTTTTTCCAATCACAGTAGTTGAAAACCATAAATTTGAACGATTAAAGCGAAGTTGCAGTTTTGAGATGATTTCTTACGTTTTATAATAACTGACGAATACTTTGACCAATATGCTTCAAATTTCGAACATATTTTTTGGAACCATTGTACAGATGGAAATCTTTGGCCAACGAAATTTACTCCATTGTCCTTTTTGAGAATATAACATGATAGTGAATTATCAATACGAATAATATTAATTTTATTTATTTTTATTTGCATAAGGTATTATGGGAAACGTGAAACATTTGATGGACATCGTCTTTACTTATATCCAATCGTGTTGAGAATCAAGAGAAATGATTTTTGTGCGATTCTATTCTCTCTCATGTTATGTATGTGGAGTATGGTACTACTAGTAAATACATTTTATAAATAATACATATATACATAACTACGGTTTTATATACATATATTTTTTTACATCATCGGTTGATATATATTTATATGTTAAAGTGTTAAGTTTGCCACTCGAAATTATTGAGCCAAAGTATGGCATCTTCAAGGGCTAAGTCTTATTTTTGTAGCCCACCAGGGAAACTAGTCAATGGGCATGACTCAAAGATGTGACTCATAGTCTGCACCTCGCCACATTCACAGAGAGGAGAATCAGCAAAGCCCCAACGGGGCATAAATTTTGTTCGTCTGGCATCTCCCCTACTCAGTCCTGTACCTATTGAGCCGTACCCAAAGGTGCCTTGGCAACTCAAAACCATTCACACGCAGTGTGGGATCAGTAACAATCTCTTTGTTCTTCACCAAGCTACTGACCACTTTTGGTTGGTTGTTTGCTGACGTTCAGGCTGTAGGGTAAAGTCAAGCTGGTTTTCTAGACTTCATATTAAATACAAATCACAATATGGGTTGTCCCTGTGGCCGCGCTGGTATAGCTATCGATAAGATAAGTTGATATTCATACGCTTGCTACTCCCTTTAGAAGGGTGATCAATTATTGTAGAGCCGACTCCTATTAGTCCAGTCAATATAGACATAAAAAAGGGGATGTGCTTGCAATTTATATTGTAGTTCTGATTTTTCAATATATTATTTGGGTACATAAGAGAAGTCAAGAACCAACTTCTTCATGCAAAATTTCCTTGTGCTAGCTATACAGGCTGGCCCAAAAACCTCGTATTTTCGGCTCATTTTCCAGTTTTCAGCTATTTCTGCCAAATCTCGTAATCGGACAGAAAAATTTGCTCTCGCCTTTTTTTCTAGATTATGAAATTCTGAATAAAATGAGATCATTTGGAACTCTCTATCCTCATTGAGTACTGAGTTATGATTTTTCAAAAATGAGTGAAATTTGAAGAAAAAATCAATTTTTATGAATTTTAGTCTTTGATCAACAATATCTAACGACTGTTACCATTTAGATGTATAATTCAGAATCCCTCTGGGCGTATTTTTGTGCTCTTCAATCTGAGATCAGGTTCAGCGCTCTATCTCATATAGATTTCCAGGTACACCTGACAACAATGCTCCTTGTATTGTGAAAAACACCCAATTTCCAGCTTCAACCATCATCACCAACTACATAGTCTTCACATTGATATTTCGCACAATGACATAAGTTCATAAGATTATGTTCTATGAGAATCACCCGTTAGATGCACTTCATTTCAGTATTTCCTAGTGGAGAAGCGCGCTTAAGGACACCTCAAGGATCAACATTTTAAACACTTATAACTTCTGACACAATGCTCAGATTTCATCGTACTACACTTCAATCTTCTCGGCTCGTCAAGGTGGTCCAAAATCATGCATCATAAGTCAAATTCGGTCGAAAAGTGGAAAATTTATTGTTGAATGTACTAAAGTCCATATTCCAATACACAAAAAATTGCCAATTTCTATATTCAAAGCTTTTTACTTTTAAATCCAATTGCGTTACAATATTTAAGATATGTCCCATATTGGTAACCTCTTATTATTAAAATAATTACTTGATCTTGAAATGTACAATATAATTTCCTCTTCCACATGCTGTAAACGATTTATGGAAACATATTTTTGTAGAGTGAGATTTGATTGTTGAAAAAAATCCGGAAATTGTAGATATTTTTATCATATTAACGGTTCTGGCAGTACTATGATAGGGAAAAGTGATTCAAGATGGATTTTAGACAACTGAGCTCGTAGAGGATGAATTTATCTACAATTTGGAATCAACCGAGAGTTTCTATGATTTATCAGACTCGTTTTAGAAACTCTTGATCAACAGTAAAATCACGGAAAAAATGTGAAAACTGAAATCGCCATTTTTGAAATCTTCTGTAACTTTCGAATGGTATTGGAATTGAAAGTATTATTTATTGGAGTGGACAGGGGAGGTCAATTTTCACATCCTCACTAGATTTGGGAATTTTATCAGAAGTATTTCAAAAGACATGCAGCTTTGAATATAGAAATTGGCCATTTTTTGTGTATTGGAATATGGGCTTTAGTACACTCAACAATAAATTCTCCACTTTTCGACCAAATTTGACTTATGATGCATGATTTTGGACCGCCTTGACGAGCCGAGAAGAATGAAGTGTAGTACGATGAAATCTGAGCATTGTGTCAGAAGTATTAAGTGTTCGAAATTTTGATCCTTGAGGTGTCCTTAAGCCTCTCCACTAGGAAATACTGAAATAAAGTGCATCTAACGGGTGATTCTCATAGAACATAATCTTTTGAACTTGAAACTGAGAATGAGCCGAAAATACGAGGCTTTTGGGCCACTCTGTATCTAGCACAAGGAAATTTTGCATGAAGAAATTGTTTCTGGACTTCTCTTATATACCCAAATAATATATTGGAAAATCAGAACTACAATATAAATTGCATGCACCAATGTATATAGTGACTGGACTATATACATAAAATGTATTTATTATCCTAAAAATCACTTCTTGTTGGCTCGAAATTCACCTAACAGCTGTAGGTTTACTCATCTAACATCATCATGCTCATCGTCATCTCATTCATTAACGACGCACAAGCCTGGGCATCAGAAAAAAAGTAAAAATATCATCTTGAGAAAGTTAAATTTACAAAGACAGAATTAGAAATAAAAGTAGAATATAACATTATCGAACTATTAAAAACTTTTACTACTTGAATTAAATTGGAATTATAATATCATTTGATCAGCTTTTTAAAATGGAATAATATTTTTAATGTTTCAGATCACACTCATACCTCGTGTAGAAAATATTCCATTTTTTGTGGCCAGTCCTCAAAATCAGCACCGACTAAATGAATATGACCATTACGGATGCAGGGATACATTCCTTTATGTCAGCAGAGAAAAGGATGATATTCCAAAAATTTGTGAACAGTACAATTACAACGTTGGTGTTTACGTGTTTGATGGTGCTAATTGTAAGTTGAATATTTTTTCAATGTATGTTTTGATAGTAGTATTATGATAATCTCTTCAATTTCACTTTTCATTACGAAATGCTGATTAACAATCACTTTGAATACTTTTAGCTTTAAGGACAGGTCTGAGGTTTTTAATTCCAGGGAAGTAGGTGGTACAGTGCTATGGAGCTTGAAGGATTTGGGAATTGTTTGTGGTAGGATTAGTGTCTCTGGTACAGGAATTTTTTTTTGTAGGTAACAACCTTTCAGAGTAGTTACATTACAGGAGGGATTACATTACATTTGTGGAGTTTTTTGAGCTACTGGTCAAGGTGCAGTTTTTTGAGGTACTGGTCAAGATGGAGTTGTTTGAGCTACTCCGTACTGGCCAAGGTGGTGAGGATCAATGCAAATTTGGGCACGGATTGAGAGGGAATGTGGAATCTATATGTTTCATGTTGTCTGTTCATATTGTATAATGTATATATAGATTACATACTATCAATGTTTGGAAAGTACTCGGCTATGAACTTGATGTACGCCATCTGACAAATAGATATTGTACTTTCATATCTTATTGACAAAACTGTTTGAGTTACTTATACTTATAAGTTCAATAATGTAACAAATATTCTTACGTTGTTCAAACATTGAATCTGTGTTGTCAAATATGTAGCTTCTATTGTGTACATATGTTCTACATGACAGTTTTCATTCCTTTAGAGGCTAAGGACGTATTTTTGTATAGTTTTAAGCTTAGTGACTAATTAATTAATATGAAGTGTTTGCTCTAACTTTTGTTTCATTGTGTATTTGGTCATTTTATTGTTTAGTAGTATGTTTTCTATTTTGTAATTGTTTTTGTTTCTCTATGCATTGTAAGAAAATTGTCTTCATAGTATTAAATACTGTTCATGACAAGTAAATAAATATGAATATGAATATTTTGAAGGGTTGAAACCCCCATGTTCATTCATAAACACTCTCTATTTAGAAAAAGTGTATCTGTAGCTATTCATTTTATTATTACCATCAAATCAATTTATGGACTTGACCATATGGAGATAGATTAAAGCCCATTATTCTCTTTACGTTTTTGATCTTTCAAAAGTATTATATTTCCTTTAGTAATTGTGGTAGTTTTAGTAGTTTTGGATTCCATCATCTGGTAATAACTAGTTGGAAAAGATCAATCACTTACAAAGCATATGAATCCTAAATTATTGAATTCATCATTGAACTGATGAAAATTGCTTTTCAATCTATCTTGTCCCAAATCCTATTACTTTTGTGAAGTTACACAAACTAATTCAAGAATAATTCGAATCAAGCCATTTTTGTTGAACAAATATTCTGCTTGCAGCTTGCAATTGCGACCGAACAGGATCTGTGAGTACATTATGTGACGAACATGGAGGTAAATGTCAGTGCAAAACTAATGTTGTTGGAAGAACATGCAACCAATGTGCTCCAGGAACGTACGGTTTTGGTCCCGAAGGATGCAAAGGTAAAACGTACAAGTTGATTAGAAGTCACCAGTTATAGTCAATCAAAAGTAAAACATTCAAGAAACTCGTTCAATACATGGAACATTTTTCAATCAATGAATTTATGATTTATAAATTACTCGTTTATAATTTACACATTACTTCGAATATTGAGTAATTTTTAATTGCTTGAAAACATCCATTATTAGTATCCGTTCTTCGCAATGGATCTTCGTGAAACAGATATATACACAATATTATACTAGCCGGCTAGCTCGTTTCGCTCGCCTTATCCGTTTAGCCAGGTGGGCCCTGGACCCCGGACTGAATCATTCAGGTATAGGATCATTCTTGGTACACTTGTATTGAAACCCATATAATATCTAAGGACCTGGTCCTTCTTTTCAAGACTGTCAATGGATATTTGGTCTACCCTGAACTTCTGGCGAATATTGACATCAGTGTTCCAAGAGGAACGCGCTCAAAGTCCATTTTCCGCAGACGCTCTCAGACAACAGTCTATGCCTATAATAGTGGGCTTTCTAGAATACTTCGCTCTGGTTGTGAGGCTGCTGCAGCTGACGTTGATTTCTCTGGGGTGTCCCTGGGCTCTTTCAGGAGAACTATAAAGAGAGCCCTGCATGTGTGATTTTGGTGTTCCCTTTCTTGTTTATGCCCCTTGTTGCAAACTTCCATGGGCCTTTTCACTTTGATATAATATCGTATGATAACTATGATTTATTTTGTATTCCCATTTTTCTCTTTCAAATTATCCACATATTTTCTCTTATTTTATATTATTTATTTATATCTTTTTGCTTGTATCTCTTTCTCTATGTTATTTTCTGCATTTTTCTAATATTATATATTATCTACATATTTTTTTGCTCTTATCTGTTTTTGTATGTTATTTTTATGTAAAATTGGTGTACCGTTGGAAGTTGAATAAATAAATATCTTATCTGATATCTATTAATTTTTCATGTATATCATAAGAATGTTCTAGTTGCTATTAGCTTGCCGAAGTTCGGCTAGCTCCTTCACCAAGCTCGCGCTTACTCTTTAGTTCCTCATATTTCATTTTGTTAAATAATTTCATTATTACAGTTCATATTACAGTTCCTCACTTTACGCACTAGTTACGCAAATAACTATTTCAGTTGCAATACGCAACCTAGTGCTTTAACCTTAGAGGTCCCTTCACTATAGAGTCAAGTTTAATTAGTAGGCTTAGGAGGCACATGTTTGTGAAATCACTTGTATCAACAATATGACTTTCATTAAAAGCTCGATTATTAACGACTCCTTAGTTTTAAACAATGAGAACAAAGTATAGGCAAGTAGTTATTTGAGTATCATCGATTTGACTTTCATTAAAAGCTCGACTATTCAACGATCTCTTAGTTTTTAACAATGAGAACAGCGTATAGTCGATCAACAGCCGTTCAATATATAGTCACATAGACGTATATAACATCTAGTTATTTGATTGAAACATCAATAAATCTGCTGCTGTCTTGTTTGAATGCCAATAATTTGGTATAAGTTTTTGGTCAATTTTGTTCACATTACAGCTTGTGATTGTGATTCGGTGGGTGCCCTGGACAACTTCTGTGACGTTCACAGTGGCCAATGCCAGTGTCGGGCTCAAACTTACGGCAGGTCCTGTGACCAATGTCAACCTGGCTCATGGAACTACCCGAACTGTCAACGGTGTCACTGCAACGGTCATGCCGACACCTGTCATCCGCACACCGGCGCTTGTACCCAATGCCAGGCCGCTACCATGGGTCACAACTGTGAAAGGTCTCTCAAACAATCACTCTCTAGTCACTGCTTTCAATGAAGAGGAACAATTATTTTATTCAATGTATTCGCTTTTTGTATATCGCCTAGAACAGACTGCTTCCGTTCTTCATTTCCTGTCCAACTCTGCAAAAACATTAATACACCATTTCTCTTAGCCTCAGACCCTGTTTATTTGGTCATCATCGGTTTTTTCTTATTATTATTTTTAAAAATAAAGGTTTGAACGTCATTTAAGAGTTCAAGCTTTTCAAATTGAAGTTGAGGGTTAGTAACGTTTAAGAGATTTTGTTTAGGGTGATTCAAAATTCAAACGATTATATTTATGCCGATGCACCCAAATCAATTTTTTATCTAATTACTCACAGGGGAATGAAGTTTATGATGATGTATTATAAATGTTCTAGGTCGCTCCCTTTGAGGCTCGGACGCCATCTACAAAAAAGTAAGGGTCCATATACCATGGTTTGTGAAAATTCACAAAAAACCGTTCACTTCAGGTGAATGTTGTTTTAAGCGATGAAGTAATGTTTCACGTAAGTGGTAAAGTCAATTTCCATCATTTTTTTTTTGTATATGGATGGGGAACGGAACAACCTCATCAAATAGTAAAGCATGAACGAAATTTGCCCGTGTGAACATCTTTCTTGTGCATTTTCAAATACCGTGGTGTATGAACCCTACTTTTTTGTAGATGTCGTCCGAGCCTCAAAAGGAGGGCACATACAACACTTATTATCCACCATCTTAAACTTGATGTAAAATTGGTTTGTCTGCACCAGTTTTTGAAATAAATTCAATTGTTTGAATTTTGGTCATTATTTTTAATCACTCATTGCAGAGTTCAAATATGTATCATAGTTTGATCATGGTTTGTTATGAGTTATTGTAATTCATAGGGAGCTCCAATGAATAGTGTAATATGTATGAACTATTGAATGTTATCTGTTTCGATTACCAGATGCTTGGATGGCTACTATGGAGATCCACGACTGGGCATTGACATTGGCTGCAGACCTTGCCCATGTCCCGGCTCCGTCGAATCCGGTCATTCGTATGCCTCACGTTGTACACTAGACGCCCAAACGCAAGATGTGGTTTGTGAGTGCCACGAAGGTTATGCAGGTCAGTTCCACTTCACATCTACTTCGGCTATTATTTAAAAATCAGTTCAAGCTGATCAATATTAATCTATTAAAACAGCACTTGCTCAATGAAACAACAAATTTCCTCTAAAGAACTATTTGTCACAAACTTGAATAAAACGCAATTGCTCTCTTTGGTCTCTAGTTTGATAAGCTTTCAAATTAGTTTTCAATGGTACAAAAAACTTTGACCAAATATCATCATAGAATAAGCCTACAGGAATAGAAAGTCGAGTGAGGATAATATAATTTTGAACCGTTAGCAGCACTACCTATTAGGATTCTGTTGTTATTTACGATTAATTATAGAATTATATTCCATGATTCTATTTCAAAAATGTTTGCGTTTAAACGGCCTGACTCTTGATCTAACAACGTGGACAACTGTTCGAATTAACGCCAAACCCGCTACGGCGTGCCCTATCGCATGAGAAATCTACTTATATTCCCTTAGAGAAATTCAGAAAAATTTCCCCAGAAAAATATTTTTTATGTCATCCATCAGTTTCGCTTCCCAGTGGTTCGGAACCCACACAAATATATAGGTCCTCACACTATATATAGGTCCTCACACTATATATAGGTCACTCCTCTCATCACAATCCTTCTCATTATACATACGCAATCAAGGAGCTTATGTGGGCATCACTCACTCTCAGCGAGAGGAATAGCAACTTAATCAGTTCTGTTTGGTGGCGTGAGGAAATCTGTTAGATGACTTCTGCTGACTGCTTCATCGACCGCATGGGCCTAAATGACCCATTGGGTCTTTACATGCATGTTCTCCTGATCATAACGCCATGCTATTTTCATCAAGGCTTCGTCAATTTAGATTAAACTAATAAACTATTTTTTTTTATTAGAGAAACGCTATCCGAATAAATGAATTTTCAAATTTTTATTCAAGTAAGTTACAATACATTCTGGTTCATACACGAATCTACAATAAATTACAGTACAACAGCCAATTATGCAACAAATTTCACATATTATGAAAACTTATTAATTACAATGAAGATTGAATGCAACATTAGAATATTGATAATATAGTATTGTAATATAACTACATAAATCAGCGGTGTTTCAACAATGAATAAATGATAATTTCAATGAATAAATATACACCCCACTATATATTATATGTGTTGGGGTATAAGTAATTAGTTGCTTATTGCGTGTAATAATTACTATTTACAAACTTCATTCACTGATATGGGATTAAAGTTTTTTATAATAAAATTAGTAAAAATGTATAATACAAACAAACAAAATTATGGAATTAGTAAATAAATATTAATGTTCTATTAAGGATAATAATAAGAAAGGTTATTTTTAGAAAAATGAAAAACAGTAAAGAGTGGAATGAAGAATAAATAGTTTCAATATTTACAGTCTAACTAAATTTTCACAATTTTCCACTCCAATATCAACCAACCAGGAAAATAAACTTTTCTTGAACCTGTGTCTATTGAATTCTTCCCTAATGTAACTTGGTATTGAATTATAAATTTTTGGTCCCAAATATGTGTAGTTTCTTTGCCCAAATGTAGTGTTCATCCTTGGTACTATTGAATACGTGTTTCTCTGCCTTGTTTGATGGTTGTGATCTGCCAGTCTTATGTGTTCGTTGTTTCTCCTCATTCGCGTAATGATAGCCTGGATGTAGAGTTGTCTTACACTCAGTACTTTACTGTCCTTGAAAAGAATGTTCGTGGGGAATTGATTCTCCTTGAAGCCTATTATTTTTAGTATTCGTTTTTGAAGTTTATAGAGAGGTTCAACATGTGTAAAATTCGTAGCTCCCCAGATAATTATGACGTATCTTAAAATTGATTGCACTAAAGAAAAAAAAACAGTTTTTAATGTCTCATAGTTGAGGATTTTACGGAGTTGATAGAATTTGTAGAGAAGCTTCCTGATCCGGGTAATTGATAGATTAATGTGCTTGTCCCATTTGAATTTGTTGTCCACTATTGTTCCTAAATATTTTATTTCATTGACTTGTTGAATTGAAGGGCAATCACACGGGTTGTTGGTGCTTCCACAGTGATGCAGGATTATTGAAGAATCCGGTGGTCTCGTCCGTTCTGTCAGAGAAAAGGCTAAAAATTTCGTTTTTTTGCATTTACTGTAAGCAAATTTTCTCTTAACCATTTATCGACTTTGATCAATTCTTCCTGTGCCAGATTAAAAACTTCCTCCCAGGTGTTTCCTTCAAATAGTATACACGTATCATCAGCAAAAGCTATTACTCTTCCTCTTATCTTAATTGAACATAGCTCATTTGCATATGCCAAATACAGAATTGGCCCAAGAACTGTTCCTTGGGGAATCCCAAACTTCATCGTTTCCTCTGAACTGAGATGTTCTTCAACTTTGACTTTTTGACGCCGGTCACAGAGGTATGATCTAAACCATGCTAGAGGAACTCCTCTAATTCCCATGGCTTCTAATTTCTTCAGCAGCAAACTGTGATTTACAGTGTCAAAAGCTTTTGCTAGGTCCAGGAACACTGCTGCACATTTTTTGTTATTTTCTAGCTTATCTGTGACAAAATTTGACAATTCTAATACCACATTTTTTTATTATCCTTTCCAGCTTCATACAATTTCTCTCTATAGTATTGGTCCTTTGTTTCATGAATTAAAGCTGTGAGTGTATTCCTATACCGACGATAGAAGTTGGTTAAGGTAATGTTGTTTGGGTCTTCCTTTCTTCTTTTGTTGAGTAGATTTCTGGTTCTTATTGCATCTGGTTCTTATTATATTTATGCATCATATCCTCGAATGGACTGGAGTACAAATTCAGTCCTAATCCAGCATTCGGTTAGAATAATAACATCAAAAGAAAAATCAATGTCGCACAATTGAATCATCAGCTCATCAAAATTTCTTCTGATACTCCTTATATTGAGACAGAAGATGCTCAAATCACAAGAACTCAATGCTGCACAAAGTTGTTGACTGTTGTTGATCACTTCATCGTTTATTTCTTCAAAATAATCAAGATCCTCGAAGCTGAGCAAATTTGATAAGTTGTTGTTACTCATTATTTAAACTCTCATTAATCCCTTCCATGTTTCTTTCATTCCAGCTTAAGAGAAACTCTTCACTAACATAATTTAGTTTTCGAATTAGGGTCAGCACTAAATCTTCTTGCCCTGTTGTGATATATCTGAAGGTTTGTGTGTGTCTGCTCATTGCTACTATTACATGTTGTGTGCTGTTATATATTCCAAGTTGTTTTTTATTGTTCCTTATCAGAACTACATTCTTGTGAGTTAAGCCCTGTGCTTCATGAATTGTATGGACTTTAATTGAAGGGTGAAGTTTTGATTGCAGCTCTTCTAGCACTGTTTTCTTCTCGAGCTGAGTGAATGTAAGAATCAGAGTGTTAGGTTCAAGTGGTCCAAGTTCTCCATTTGTTATTGGAGGTCTGACTGATAACAGGACCTCATTTTTCGTACCAATGTCCTGGTAGTAGCTGGAAAGGATGTAGCAGACGTCTATTGGACACCTTCTTGTTACTGTTTGATGGATTCTCTTCTCACAGAGAGATGAAATGTGTGACCATTCAGCTGTTAATTTACTTCTCTCTATGTAAGGTATTTGGTTTGAATCTCCTAGCAGAATAATCTCAGAAGCACCAGCGAGAGATGAGACAAATCCCACGAAACCTGCATGCATTAATACTGCTTCATCTAAGAAAACACGTTTGTACTGCTTTTTTGATCCGTTTATTATAAAAGATGAAACTGTTCTATAATCCTGTTTAATTATTCTTTCATATTTATTTTTGTGAATTCTATTCACCTCTTGCCTAATTTCATTTATTCCAGCTCTTGTCTGACACAAAATGATATCTTTACCTGGTGTATGTTGCTGAAGGATAAAGTGAGTTTTACCACACCCTGGAACTCCATCCATCCAAGTTATTTTTGGCATCTTACAATTTGTGATGTCAACTTTTAGAATATTCTTCAGTAGCTCAGCATTCAGCATGATTTGGGTGTCTCTACTGACTAGAATATACTTTTCCTTAGTTAAGAATGACTTTGTTGTTTCATTGTAGGGTACGTATTTTCCTTCATTTTCAAAACAGAAGCCCATTCGATATGCAGTGGATGTCGGCCACAGGAAAGTCTTAAGTCGATTGTCGTAGATGTTCATCTCGTTTCGCCTTATCTCTTGAATACATGCTGCTGAAGAAGAGATATTACTATTCAGTGATGATAGTACTCCCCTATATAAATCCGCATTCAGAACATCATACTGTTGAATAAAGTTCCTGAGTTCTATCATACTGTTCAAATAAGCATAAAGAATAGAATCAAACGGTAGGTATCCTTTTGGACAATCTTCAGAGCCATCGTTTTCATGTAGTTATCCAAGAACTTTAGATTGTTTATTCCTCTGTAATAGAATACATAATTCAGGTTTTTAGTTTTAATTACTAAACTTAAAATGCCCAAGCATGTAAACTCGGAGTCAATATCAAAAGAATCTATTCCAATCGTAATGTTGTATTTATTTATCGATGCATATTCGTCTATTACCAGTAAGAGGTCACGGATACCTAATTGAGACTCATTGTTATTATTTTGCGCTAATATCAATGTCAATGAATTTTTAACAAGATGAAAACGAATTGAGCTATTATTTACGTTCCGTAAATAAACAGTAGGTAAGCTATTGTATTCATCTTGACTCAGCGTTTTCTTCTTGATTGAATGTGCAACGCCTTCTGAAATACGTAAACTATTTTTATTCCAGCGAGCTAATGATAAATTAAAATCTGTATATTGACCAAAGCTGAAAATTAAAGACGTCCTACTTTTCGCTGACTGTTTTATTAATTCTGTTTTTTTAATAGATGATAGGAAATCTTGAATATCTATTTTTATATTTGATGCTGTGAATTTATTTGATGATTTTGAGCTGGAAATTCTATTTTTAATCTTTTTAAGCACTTCCATAATTTGTTCGATCAATTGATTGTTGCAATGCTTTCACATAGCTGGGACACTTTAGATAGTTTACTTTGTGGTCTGAGGGTTTATCAGCTCTTTTGCAGTTAAAACATACTGGAGGTTTATCGATTGAAGGGCAGGTTTTGATGTTGTGTCCTGTGATGGAGCAATGACCACAGATATCTTCTTCCTTTTTACAATGTTTTGTGATGTGCCCATAGACTTGACATTTATAGCACCTTTGCACTGCATGGTAATCATTAACTCTACATGATGTCATATCTATAAATATTTTTTTCTTATTAATTATTGCTTTCCTAATTTCGGGTTCACATTCTACTACCCAATGCACGGAATCCTTGTTTTTCGGCCCTAATAAGTTCTATTGTTTCTCATGTGATTACAAATTCCGGATTTCAAAATCAGTACAATAATAATTCATGGGCGAGTTCTCCAGTCCGGGGGGCTGACAAGTTTAAAATATTGAGTAATAAAGGATAACTAAATTGTTTTACTACTTGTTTGCGTATTCCTAAAACGATGCAATAAAAATATTGTATTTGTTTTCCTTATCCAATAAATAAACTTATTCAGGCTTCACTTTTTTGTTGCTCTTTCATTTTTTCAAATGACTTCAATTTTTTTCCGGATTGTTTTACAGGCTTCGCTCACTTGTTGACATTTTTATAATAATTTTTTCATGTAATTCAAATTAATGATTCCAACGCGATTGTGTTTATTTTTATCTCACGAGATCTGTTTGAAGCCTTCGACCCCTGTGGGTTGGGGGAACTTTGAGTCGAAAATCGTACTCAAGAATGTGTTGAAAACCAGAATTCACCCATAGTATCCCTGCTTGTCGTAGGAGGCAACTAAAAGGGACCCCAATGCAACTCCAGAAATTGCCTTGCCTTCAAACCCACGGGATGTGGCCGGGCGCCCTAGAGGCTGCTTGGCCACCCTTTCCTCAGCTGGAGGACCTTCAAAGAAGGCCAGGAGTGGAACTCACGTAGGTTAAAAGGACTAATCAGTCTGAAGAGACTGTCATTGATTGAAGAGACTGACATTTGATTGCAACAAGCAACCAGGTGATGAATGGGATGTTAGCATCGGGAAAAACTCCTGGTTCTTGTAAAGGTATTGGTTCGCCTAACTAGCATACTACTTGGAAACACAATAAGATTCGGTTGACGTGTGGGGTTATTTGAAACTTTGGATCCTTGAATCCGCCCCTTCAAAAATAATAATTATAATAATATTAATAATAATTGAAGCCTTCAGTTATAATACATGCATTAAATTTACTACATTATACATTACTACATTATTTAACTACGAATTTACTTCATTATTTTATACATTATCGTTTCATGGTACAGTATAAGAATGTTTCTGTAGTGAACTGTGAGATTATAATGCTGTATAACCACCAGCTATGAGTCCAGTTCACCACATTTCAGTAATTATAAATTATAATATGATCTCTTCAAATCAATTAATTCGATTGAAGATGTATTACTTACTCAATCAAAGCTAGTACTCATATTGTGTAGTCTTAATAAGTTATTACTTATTTCAATCTTCTGTAAAATACCATGTTATTGGCGAACCAGAAACTTTCCTTCTCTAATTTATGTTCACATTTTTCAAAAAAATGTTATTGTAATATACAATGGTCATTTTTTTCAACCTAATAAGTTATCACTCAATTCGTATCTACTGTATAAGACCTATGTTATTGGCGAAGCAGAAACTTTCCTTCAATTTATGTTCAAATTTTTCAAAAAATGTTATTGTAATATACGAGGGTCATTTTTTTCAACCTCCAATAAATGGGGTTGATTTAACCTCAAATTATTTTGATCATAAATAAAATACGATTTTATATAAAAGAATTCTTTTTTTCACTAAAAGTTACTTACACTTATGATTATACATGAACATAATTGCCGTGAAGATTGAGGCATTTATCATTCCAGTGACCCGTCTACTAAGACTTTTTTCATAAAATGCTGCCGCCAAATGAGTTTAAGTGAGCTATGGTTTAGGAGTTCCTCGTTAGTATGACTTTGAGCTCTGCCCTCAAAAGTCATGTCTTGAGTTTGGGGAAAAAGTATAAGTGACCAGTGGCCAAGTCAGGTTTGTATGGTGGGTGATCGAAATTTCCATTTGATTTGCTGGAGAAGCCGTTTGGTTGCACCAGCATTGTGAGTCCGAATTTTCATGCATCATGACGATTTCGGAAGTCATTTCAACTTGATGTCTTTCATTTCGCGAGACCATTCACGCACAACATCACTCATAACTTTTTCTGCACTTTTTCTGTCATTTTTTGTTAGATTTGTGCTGAACGAATGCATTTTTCTTGCAAAAACCAATAACGCTACGTAACTAGCACTTGGCGACAGAAGTGAGGCGGCCATGTTTGTGGATCTATAACTACTCGACAACAATTGACGATCTGGCCGCACCGATCACAGGACGTTTGGTGGGGATGATAAGCTGTTCAGTTCTGTAAAAGTCGCCCCCCCTACCGCTTGTCTGTGTCTTATATGAGATCGAAGGTTGAATAAAATAACCCTCGTAGATGTGAAGGTGTCTCAATTCAAAGATTTTTTGACTATATATATTCTTAGAGGAAGGATATTATTTCTAGATATATTCTAGAGGAAGGTTGTGATAGCTCTGGCTCGGTAAACAATATCTTATCGCTAGTGCCGTTCAATTCTACTGAAAGCTTCAAAAGAGCAAACTCTGTATGGAATGTAGTTTAGAATTTAATGATCCTAAAAATTCAATCGACTGTTCTAAGTGCGGAAATAGTTTTCACTCTGAGTGCTGTCACATTGGAAATATGGAAAATCTACGAAAGATGGGAGGAAGGAGATCTACATGGAGGTGTGAAAGCTGTAAGGACGTTTCTCACGCACAGGTATTGCCTAATGTTAGTAGACAAAACATTAGCTATAGCCATATCGGATTTAAGTAAAAAAATTGACATTAAATTCGAAAACATTGAATCCTCAATCGCGAATTTGAAGACAGAAATTACCGCTTACCGTGCTGAACTGAATACCGTTAAAAGTTAGTGTGAAAAGGCTAAAAAAGACTGTGAACTCATCCTAACTGAAAATTCAATCTTGAAGAAACAACTTGGACAGATACAACAATACACTAGATTATCTAACATCGAGATCTCTGGAGTGCCGAAAACTAAAGAAGAGAATGTATATTATATTGTTGAAAAACTTTCAGAAATTTTAAAAGTGCGTTTCGACTCTTCCGACGTTTCTATAGCTCATAGACATCCGAAATCAAAAGACGCTCCCCATCCATCAATAGTGGTTAAATTCATTTCAAGAAAAGTTCGTGCTGAATGGTTGGACTCTGCTCGTAAACTCAAAGTAATCCAGGCTAACTTACTTCATGAATCATTTAAGGATGGAAGAGTCTACATAAATGAACACCTCACCGTCGATAATAAAATTCTTCTTGGGATAGCCAGGAGTTATGTAAAACAAAAGAAACTGGCGTTTGCATGGGTTCGAGACGGAAAAATATTCATCAGAAAAACTTGCGACGGCCCTATTAGAAAAATACTGGATACAGCAGACCTGGACAAGTGGACTCATTGATTAAACAGTAAGCTGAGGAGAACTCTTATATAAAATACATATTATCTATATATATATATTTTTTCTATATCCTATGGAACTCTTCTACAGAAAGGACTACAAAAACAAACTCATTTTTATTTTTTTTATTCCTGTCAAGCGGAGATCAAAGTTGCTCTCTCTCATTATTTTGTTTTTCTTTCTGAAATTTCCCGCATAGTGAACTTATAGTTTATGTATACGGTTTTTTCTCAACAATATAATTATTATTTATCTAATTTTCAGTCAATGGTTTGTTTAATTTTTGTAATTAAGTAAGCAATGTAATTTTTTGTTCCAAAGTGGATGGTTATTCATTTATTTTTATTTTTTCTTCGACGATATTGTAATGAATTAATTTTAAGCAAGGAAATTGCAGGATGACATAATTTTCCTTCCATTTTATCTATTATTATGCACAGTTGATTATAAAAATTGATTTATAAAATCGTTGGGAACTAGGCTATTTTAAACGCGTGAAATATCATTCATATTAATTTAAAGTCAAATATATAACTCTAACTACATTGTTGAAATTACGCGAATCAGTGAAACCACAAACTTGATGCTTGATTTGTTTGTGCAATGAACGTCTGTATAATTTACATTTTAAACGGTACTAGCGAATACAAGCTATGAACGTTCTAGATGATTTAACTTATTTTAGGCATGTTAGTTGTAATGTATTCGATGATTGTTGTGTGTATTGTGATTTCCTAAGAGTGAATGAGTTGAATGGTTTTAGTATATTACACATGAATATTAGAAGTTACAATAAAAACCACGAAGAATTTTTGATTTTCCTTGATAGTATAGCTTTCAAATTTGATGTTATCGTGCTGACCGAGACATGGATGTGTGAGGATGATTATGTAAATTGTTTGGATGGATATTTGGCATATCAAACTACTACTAAATACAACCAAAACGATGGTATAATAGTATACGTAAATTCGGAGTTGTCTTCATCGTGTAACGAGGTGGAAGTTGGGGGATTGCGTTGTCTCAACTTGAAGTGCGATAAAGAAAACCAATGCTATAATTTTCTTTGTGTTTATCGCTGTCATGATGGTGACATGGCCGGTTTTATCGATGGATTGGAAGAAAGATACAATCTTACTGATGATAATAATAATAAATAAATAAATAATAATAAATAAAATGTTTATTCTCAGTCAAAGAAAATACATAACATAAAACATCTTCATACAAATAGAAACAAGTTTTCAACTGAAAAATAATACACATATGCAAAGCTCAAGGAGCTTGTCCGCATATGGGAGCACAGTACTAATGACATTACACTGATTATATTTAAATTAAAATAAGAAGAAATAGATTCAAAAAACCGAACAATCAACTAACTTATCAAGAAACAACTGAACTATCCCTGTTAATACATTATAATTAAATCTTTTAATGACAATATTCAATTAATAAGAAATAAAATAAATGAATGAAAAAAATGAATCTAATAACAAAACAAAATGAAATTTCACATCACTCAATGACACAAAAAGGAAAAAATTAAAATACCGTAATGAAACATTTTTTCTTCTTTCTCAACCAAATGCAGCTCTATACACTGCACAGAAACTCTTTGAATGAACAACCCAAGAATTAAGAGTTAAGAATTAATATAGTAGCCTACCATTTACCATCCTTATTTTTCAAACTGGATGAAAAAGATGAGAAAAAGAATAAGGATTCAAATTATTACAAAATACATTCTTTCAATTTCATCCTCAGTTAATGACATAATGTATTTTTTAACAGATCTCTTGAATAGAGAGAATGAGTCACAGTGTTTAATTTCATCTGGCAAACTATTATGAAATTTACCCTCAAGAAACAGGAACGACTTCTGGAAAAAAGTGCTTCTAGGTCTGGGCAACCTGACTCTCTCCATGAAGCGTGTGGCAGGCCTAAGCACCTGTGCATCTACTGTATTGCCCAGGTTACCACTTGCTTGATAAAATTGAGTGAGCACTTTGTAACAGAACATTGATCTTAATGGGAGAATATTCAATACTGTAAAAATATTTTCTCTACCTACATGTCTTTCAGCTCCAATAGTAAGAACTAATGATTTCTGTAATCTAATTAGAGGTTTCATATGGGTAATATATGTGCAACCCTAGCAAGCAACACCATAAGAGAGCCTAGAGTGTGCCAAAGAGAAGTAGATCTCTCTCAAAACTGACCTGGGACATACTTTTTTCAAATAATAAAATCTATGACGCAGTTGCCTCAGTCCATTCCTGAGTATGTTGATATGGGCCCTCCATAAGAGATCCCTCTCCACTACAACTCCCAGATACTTCACAGTATCTGTCTGCTGGATTGTACTACAAAGGCAATTCTCGGAGCTTACACCGTCAATGGAATGGTACTTGAGTGGGCTATGAAAAGTATAAGATTGGGTAAGGCCAAAGTTGACAAATGTTGTCTTTTCAGAATTTAATCTTAGTTTATTAAAGGTGAACCATAGAGATAGTAAATTGAGATCTGCTTGCATACTAGACTGAAGATTCTGCAAATTGGACTCACCATATGTGAAAGCGGTGTCATCGGCAAATGCTGTTATTTTCCCTTTAAAGGGTCCACCAAAAAGGTAATTAATGAATATAAGGAACAGCACCGGGCCCAAAACTGATCCCTGGGGTACACCTCCTTGAATCAATTGATTTGTACTCACAGCACCATCAATACATACAAATTGATTCCTTTCATGGAGGTATGATCGGAACCAATCCAAAGCCAACCCACGGACTCCAGCTAACTCCAACTTTTTAATCAGGATATCATGATCAACTGTATCAAATTCTTTTCTGATATCAAGGAAAAGACCCGAGACCCTGGACACTTCCCCCTGATTCAGATTGGCGTGAATTTCAGAGATGAACTTTCTCAGTGCTAGCTCTGTGCTCAGACCCTCTCTAAATCCGAATTGATTTGACACGAAAAAATCAGACACATTCAGAAGCGAAATAAGACGTGATTTAACTATTTTCTCTAAATTTTTTGAAAATATAGATAACAAGGAAATAGGTCGAAACTCTTCAACAGTTGTGCTATTGCGCTTTTTTGGGATTGGTATAATCTTTGCAATTTTCAATTTAGATGGAAACTTACCATCCAATAAGCTTTTGTTGAAAAGGTAAGCTAACACAATATGTATCCTAGAGGAGATACTCTTTATGAGCGCTGATGGAAACCCATCCATTCCTGGAGCCTTGGAACCATGCAGTCCAGCAATAATACTGGTCACTTCCTCTGGACAAACAGGTCTCCAAAACAAGGATTGAGTGTTGCTGTCGACCTTGAAAGATCCTATATAGCTTTCAATCACTTCTTCTGAAGGAAGCTGACCCCGTTGTGACCTCACCCCTGATACATCAATAAAATAATTGTTGAAAATTTCAGCAATCTCAGTTTTATCTGTAACTTCTACATTATTTGATACAAGACGTAATGAAGAATTTTTAGCTTTCTGTCTTCCAACTAGACTATTTATAATTTGCCATTGTTTTTTACTATTACCCCTATTTTCATTAAAAAGTGTTTTATAATATAATTCTTTTGCACGTTTAATCCATACTCTAACCTTCCTCTTGAATGAAATGTAATTTTGTTTAGCCGACTCATCACCCCGATTTCTATTCATTATCTTGAATAATTTATCTCTTGTGTTGATGGCATTACAGAGACCCTGATTCATCCACGGTTTAAGCATTCTAGATCTATGATTTCCGCTGTTTCTTATAGTCTTAGTGGTTGCCAACTGAATGTGAGCGTGTAATACTCTCTCAAAATTTGAATATGCTAAATCAAGATCATCACACCCATAAACAGAATCCCACTCTTCCTCAGCAAGTAAATCATTCAATCTATCATAGTCAACTACAATGCGCTCAGTGCAAGCACGGTGATCATTGACCGCCTTAGTGCAGGGCATAGAGACACATACAGCACGGTGGTCAGTTATACCAGCCTCCACGACGGCAGAGAAAACATCTGAAGAGGACCGTCCTCTGTATAGAATATGGTCTATACAAGTAGAAGAATTATCAGTAACTCTAGTATCGACATCTATCAGACTCTCTAAGCCATTTGTAGCACAAATCTCAAAATATTGATCCACAAGAGGGTTGGTAAGATTAATGTTAATATTGAAGTCTCCAACACAAACAACTTCTTCATGATCTATCCCAGAAAGAAGTTCAGAAAATGACTCAAGAAATGACGGAATATTGCTGTTTGTATGCCATCTGTAAACCCCAACAAGTACAAAGCTCAACTGCCCATATTTAAAATTCAAAACGATGGAATCAGCTCCAGCCAGTGAGCTCTCAATGAAATTACAATGAAATAACTGCTTGTAAAATACCACAAGACCACCGCATCTGTTATCAGTACAAGAAGTCGTCTTATCATACCCATCAATATTAAATAAGTTCATGTTATCATCAGGCTTTATCCATGCTTCAGACAGAACAATAATATGAGGCTTGTTCCTCATACCATTTATGTATAGTAATAAATTATCAAAATTACAGTTAATACTATGGATGTTCATTTGAAAAACAACTACACTATCAAGCGAGAAAAAAGTGTCATTAAAATCATCAAGTGATGTAATATATCTACATTCATTAAGGGAAGTGAAATTTTCCATAAATATTTAAATTTTGTTTTTTATGAAGTTATTATCTTTGAAATTGTTTTCTTTAGAGTATCTATTCAGCTTTCAATGCGACCGGTCGTTTCGGCAGCTCCGTAATCAGTGACCTTTGCCGCTGCGCGATAATTCCTAAGACGAACTTTTATTTACTTGAAAATCTCATCATGTCTCAGTGATTCAAGTGTGAAATAGATTTCACAGAAAAAGAAATCTCAGCCGAGTGTAGCGAGTGTACTAATGTTTTTCATCCAAAGTGTACTAGACTTGAGTCAATTGAAAAGTTTAAAAAAATGAACACTCAAGCAAGAGCCGTGTGGAAATGTGATAGTTGTAAGCAGGACAAAAACAATCCAGGTCAGTCATCGGACATTAACTTGAAACAATTTTCCACTGATATAGTAGAAAATTTACGAAAAGAAATAACCGATTTGAAAACATTCTTCACCTCGAAATTGGACGACCTACAAACAAAACTAGAATCTATCAACACCAAAACAGACACTATAAAAACACAAATAGACACTCTCACACAAGAACACAATAGCTTGAAACTCAACTTTAACAACCTCGAGAAAGAAAACTTGGAAAATAAAAAACATCTTCAGAGACTAGAGAAAGAAATACATGACCTGCAGCAATATACCAGGAAAGACAATGTTGAAATTGTAGGTATCCCCGAAACCCAGGGTGAGAATTTACTGGCCGTCATGGATGCCGTCGCAAAATCGTTGAATGTGGAGTTTAAAAAGGACGACCTATCCATTATCCATCGGATGCCAACCACAAAAGGATCCACTTCCATAGTGGCTAAATTCTGCTCCAGACAGAAGAAGATGCAATGGATCACCGCTGCGCGTCAAAAGAAAGGCATCAAAACAACTGATGTGTGCGACAAGCTGCCTCCTTCAAATGTCTATGTAAATGAACACCTCTCTCCCTACTACAAAGGACTACTAGGCAAAGCGAAAAATCTTAAAAAAGTTAAAAAACTAGCCTATGTCTGGGTTCGTGACTGTAAAGTTTTCGTGAAAAAAACTGAAAGTTCTCGCACAAAAAGAATCATGAGCGATGAGGACTTAATAGTATTTCAGTAAAATGGGTGTTTATCAGTATTTTTACCAATATTAGCACAGTATTACATAAAATTAGTTTTCAGTAAAAATTTTCAATATTTCCATTAATATTCAAAATTTGCGCAGTAGGCTGGTTGTATTGATTTTTGATTTCTTAATTCGAAAATTTCCTTTTTTTATCACTTTTTTCTGCTTCTGAACGATTCTATTCTTACTTTTTTCTCCACTTTCTTACCTTATCTTATCTTTTTCTGCTTCTTTGTTTAATGAACAATAATTTTGATGATATTGATGATTCACTTATACATGGCAGCGTTAAAAATACAATTGAAATAGATGATTTCTTTTCATTCAATCCATTCATTTATAACAGTCAGGCAAATAAACTTTTTAATGTACTTCATATGAATATTCGAAGCATTGGTAGGAACTTCGATGAATTCCTTTATTATATTAGCAACATTAGTACTAGATTTCATATTATTGTTTTAACAGAGACATGGCTAGATGATTCAGCTAGATTTAATTTTAATATTGATGGTTATACTCATATTAATAAAAGTAATGTGTTTACAAAGTGTGATGGTTTATGTGTGTTTGTAAGTAATGAGATAAAGTTTGATAGGATAGATGTCAATATAGAATCTGTTGACTTGATAGCTATAAAGTTTGAACTTGATAATAAATTGTATAGAGTACTAGCACTTTACAGATCACCGTCTCTAGATGTTAATGCTTTTCTTATCAGCCTCGACGCTTATCTTCGTACAGAGAGGTCTGATAATTATTCTACCATGATTAATAGGCGACTTGAATATAAATATTATCAATAATGATTTTCAAAGTAACGAATATCTTAGTGTCTTGCAACTTAACGGTTACAAATCATTTATAAACAAAATAACACGTTCACATAATAATAGTAAAAGTTGCATTGATCATATATTTTTCAAATCTAAGTCAGTAGAGGAAAACGATGCGTTTGCAACCATTTTAAAAACTGGTATAACTGACCATTATTGTATTTCTTTCCATTTAAAGCTCGGTTCCAACACTCATCACAACCCTCCAAAAAATAAAAATACGCCAACAAAAATTAACTATGAAGGGCTAATGGATGACTTAGATAAGGAAAACTGGAATTTCATAGAAATGATCGATGGAAATAACATTGATGAAATGGTTGACGTTTTCATCGAAAAATTAGAATATAATCTTAATAAATACACACAAAAAATTGAGCTTCCGCATAGGAAAAGACCATTAAAAAAGTGGATTACACCAAGCATGGTATGTGCGATGAGAAAGCGTGATAGAATGGCCAGTAAACTTAAAAATCAACCTTTTAATGTAACTCTAAAAGAGCAATATAGAAACTATAGAAATAACTTGAATACCTTGATCAGGAATGCTAAAATAGAATACTTTAATAACAAATTTCAATTGTGCAGGGGAAATACAAAGCAAACTTGGGAAAATATCAGAGAGATTCTAGAAATTAAGAGAAAGTCTGATACTGAACCAAACGTTGATGTTGGAAGTTTTTTGACAATGTAGGAGAAAAATATGCAGCCAACATGCGACAGAACATACTTAATCAAGAAGTTCCAACACCTTTATCCAATCCTCCTGTAAATAGTTTTTATTTATATCCTACAAATTCTGTTGAGATCGGCCACATCATAAATACTTTGAATAACAATGCATCCCCAGGTTTAGATGGATTTACAGGCCACTTTCTGAAACAAATTGCTCCCTATATTGTTAGACCTTTGGAAATTATAATAAATAGTTGCTTCAGTCATGGATACTTTCCAAAACGCTTTAAAATTGCTAGAATTATACTAATACATAAATCGGGTGATAAATCAAATCCAGCGAATTACAGGCCTATTAGTTTATTAAGTAACCTGTCAAAAATAATGGAAAGACTTTTAAAAAAGAGATTGATGGACTATTTGAATAAGCAGGACATCATAGCAGCGAATCAGTTCGGTTTCCAGCCAGGGAAATCGACTAAGGATGCTGTTATGTTGTTAGCAGATTTAGTTAACAGGAACTTCAATAAAGGATCCAAAACAGTTGCAATATTTCTAGATTTAGCTAAAGCTTTTGATACCATACCTCACTTAACTTTGATAAATAAGCTTGATGGCTGTGGAATACGTGGACTGGCTAAAAAATTAATTTTGAATTACCTGGAGGATAGAATGCAAATTATGACCTTAAACAATAGAACAGATACACGCAAGCTGAAAAGCTATGGCCTACCTCAAGGTACAGTCTTATCTCCCTTATTGTTCCTAATCTATTTAAATGATCTCCTCAAATTGAATATTCCAAACACAACAAAAATATCTTTTGCTGATGACACAGCGTTAATATTCACAGAGTCATGGAGGGAGGCATATGAGAATGCAAATAAAGGTTTAGCTCTGGCCAAGGCATGGTTTGATAATCACACTCTTACATTAAACTTGCTTAAAACTAAATTTATTGCTTTCTCCCCAACTTCGATCGGCGAGCCACCTCCTGATCTCTGTATTAGAATGCACGACCACAGAATCGATACCCCTATAGGTGAGACAAATTGTTTGTGTCAAAAAATAGAAAAAATAAATTCTATAAAATATTTAGGAGTAATGGATGATTGCCACTTGAAGTGGAATTCTCATCTAGAGTATTTGATTTCCAAATTGAAATATCTGATATCGGTTTTCTACAAAATAAATTTATTGAATGATGTGAACATAATAAGAACCATCTATCATGCCTATGCTCATTCTTTGTTTCAGTATTGCATAGAGGTTTGGGGTGGTACTTTTGACTCCCATTTCAATAAAATTTTCGTTTTACAAAAACATATAATCAGGGCAGCCCTTGGGAAACCTAGACTTTACCCTAGTAAATGTCTCTTCATAGAATTTGGAGTTCATACACTGAGACAGGTTTTTCTTAAAAACATCATAATTCACATAAATAGAAATAGAGAATTATTAACCCTAAATACCAATCCCTATAACATTCGCCCTTCAGTAAACAATTTATTCAATACATCATTTAACAGATTAACAATAAATAAACATCAGTTCTCATTCTATGTAGAATTTTATGCCAATAGAGTCCCAAATCATTTTATAACTAGCAAACTTACGAAAAAGCTTCATATAGAAATTGATGAGTGGATCAAGAGAAATATTTATTTTCAACTCTGCTGATGATAAGCTGTTGTTTTCTTGGATGATAATGAAGATGTTCCTATTAGGTTGATAATTATTACGTTTTAGGATAGTTTTTTCTATTTTCTAATATTATGATGGTACGGTAATATTTGTCCTATTATATGTTGCTCTATTTTTTGATGCATCGAAAGCCAAGTGCTTTTATCTCTTTGTTGTGATTGAATGCTTATTGTCCTAAAAATGTATTCTCATCTTTAGTTCATTCATTTATTTATTCAATTTGCCTTTTTGAGATTAATTTCGAAAAGCCTAGTATCTCACGTTAACTTTTTTCTATGTCACGAGTGAATTCATCTTTATTTATTTAATCTTTCCATCTTTAAACTCAAATTAAATTGTCTAAAATTTAAAGCCTTACAAAACTCTTTTTTGTCTATAAATAAAAATTATCTCTCTTATTTTATCCTTTCATTTTAAGCTATTCATTTATAAATTTATTTTTTTTCTATTCTTTTGTTTTTGTATTGAATCTATTGCTGTAAATGCTGAAAATAGAAAATGCTTTCCTTGTAAAATAGAACTCACTGCTGGCGCTCAAGTTGTACTTCTGTCGGCAGTGCCAAAAAAAGTTAATAAGGTGCTATTATTAGGCCAAGATAGGCTTACAAGTATTTTTATTTTGATAATATTAAAAGTTGTATTGTGTCAAATTTTGTATATATTGTTTTTTGCACTTTGTTTGCTTCAGTCTGCATAAGAATTTTGTATTTTTAATTTGTTTTTTGGCAATAAATAAATTCTAATTCTAATTCTAAATATAGATAAAAAGAAAAAAAAATTGTTACTGTATTCAGTCCATTTTCGGACTGCCATGCAAGACAATAAAATATTTATTCGTTTATCTTATTAAATGAGAAGTAAACCTAAATATCTCGGAACTATAAATATAGTATATTATATGAATGATGAAATTCATTGAATCCGAAGTGCCTCGACCAAAACTAATCTACTAGTATAACTCAATATCAATATTCAAATATCCATTGAAAAAGACTTATACTGTATAATATGTGAGCTGACTATCAGATGTATTGAGAAAAAAAATTGAATAGTGATGAGAATCATCATCAAACTACTAAAAGGTTCATTGATATTACATTAACCTACAGACAAAATAAATACAGTAATGATAATAGAGCAATACGATTGCAACGATAAGATTGACCAATAATGCAGCGATAAGATTGAGCAATAGGAATGTAGCGATAAGACTGAGCAATAGGAATGGAGCAATAAGATTGAGTGGCAACTCTATGACAATCATTTCCGTTATTGTTCACAACAATAAATTTCACTAATTGAGCCATAAAGTCATAGCCATGTAGTTATTATTATTATTATGCTGTCATAAAACATTGTAAAATTAATTTGAACGATTGAACATCACTTAAAAGTTATTACAACATATTATCACCATTTAGGCTATCCTACTTTAAGTCATTTATCATAATGCCCAGTCTATTGCTTATTCCAATATACCTGATCAATAATAGCTCCTGATAATAAAAAAATTAGCGATGTTTATTGCAATTAAAGCCTCAATGTTGTTCGATAATAATAGTTCATTAAAATAATTTCTATTCCATTCAATGAAACTGATCAATAATAGCTAGATGCCACAAAGTATTGAGATAATCATTTTAGGCGACACATCATTAGAAAACCGCTCAACAATTCAACTTAAGAATGAACTTATAATATTCTCAATATCTCGATAAAAGATAATTTTAAGATTAATGAAGCAAAAAATCATAATTAAGGCAAACAGGATAACAAAACATGAATTACTTATTATGTCACTGTCCATCTCAAATTGTAGTAACTGCATATTATAATTATTGTCTATTATTCTAAATTATATATTTATCAATTCAATCATGTATTATTCCCACTTAACAAAATGCAAACAACATTTAAGCAGCCTACAATCAATGAAGTTGGTCGCATCTTAATCAAATTTAAGCTCATTCACACTTTTAATTAAGGAGATTTCTCCATCAATTTTCCGTATTTTAACCCTGCCAACATGGTCGACCCAGGCATCCTTAATTTTAGCCTCCCTTTTCAACCGTCGTGCAACACCAAGAAGTTCTCTTCGCCTAGGCGACAGACTACGGTTGATGAATACAGGTTCCTGTCCATCAAAACCCTCAATTTGATTTCTACACAGTTTGCCAAATTTTTTCCTGAGATCCATAATTAAATCGGCATCCAGTCTCCTGACAAACTTGACAATTATACCAGGTGGGGATGATGCTGGTCCAGGCCTACCCTTGAACGGCCTGAGACGGTGGATTGCGTCCACCATAACCGGAGGCATGCCTACCGCCCTGCTCACTCTCGCAAACGTATCCAACACATTCTCATTAGCCGGTTCGGGGAGGCCGTGTATCTCCAGCGTGTTGCGCCGCGTATACATCTCTAGGTCGTCCAGTCGCTCTTCAGTGACTCGCAAGCGTTCCTGGACACCATTTACGTCGCTTCTAAGAGATTCTATCAGCGTCTGTTGTCGTTCAACAATTCCACTCTGTTTAGCAATTATATCCTCCAATTTATCACGTTTTTCCTGCCCGGCATTGACAATAGATTTCAGTTCCTCAATAGAATTCAATAATTCACTCTTCAAGCCCTCCAACTGTCCCTCAAACTGCTCCATGGATTTTATTTGATTGCTAGGAGCCGAAACTTCGCTTTCCCCTAAGCACTGTTTATTTATTTTAACAGGAGTAGAGTCATTCACCCTGAGAGATCGTTGGACACTAATACAATCAGGACAGTTCCATGACTTGTTTTTCAAAAACGAAACATCAGCCTCCTGCATATTAACACATGCAGGATGAAATAAACAATTACAGTCTTTACATAATAAGTTAGAAGCAGTTGAAGAGCGATTTACAGGTTGCTGGCACTTTCCACACGAACTCATTATGTAAAGTGATAAATAACGTTTGCAGTAGGTGTAAATTGTTAAAAAAAAAACAAAAAAGAATATTCCAAAAGGAAACTATTAGATTCAAAAAATAACCCCAAAAATTTTTGGAAAACAATAAACGAGATATCAGGGTCTAGCAACAAAACTGCTTCTTTTCCTATTCATGATTACACAAAATGTAACAATAGCGACAACAATCCCAAGTCTGCGGTAGATATAGCAAATGAATTTAACGTTTACTTTTCTAATGTTGGAGCCAGGCTAGCTGATGAGATTAAGCAAAGAAACCAGAGACTTAGAGCTCCAGTCCGCCCTGTCTGTCCTCCTGTCCAGCAATTCACCTTAAGAGAAGTGTCAGAGCAGGAGGTTAGACAGTGTGTGGCGGAAATGCGCGGAGGTTCTGCTCCTGGCTGCGATGATGTATCGGGTTATTTGTTGAAAAATGGCATAGATTTTATTACTATTCCACTTTGTCATATTATTAACTGTAGTTTCAATTCAGGTATTTTCCCCAATATTTTCAAATTGGCTAAGGTTATTCCTCTATACACGTCAGGTGATAAGGGAGATAAAAATAATTACCGTCCAATATCTTTACTGAGTGCATTTTCAAAAGTTATCGAAAAATGCTACAAAAACCAACTGTCTCAATATTTAAAAATAAACAAATTATTATCTGATTGCCAGTTTGGATTCAGGAGCGACTGCAACTCTTCCAACTGCTTCTATCAACTAAGTGACTACTTGAGAAAAGGCATTAATAATAACAAATATATTCTTTTGCTGTTTGTTGACCTGGCAAAGGCTTTCGATTCTATCGATCGCGCAATATTGCTTAATAAATTGAAAAATATTGGGATAATTGGCGCTTCTCATGATTGGATCGGAAGCTACTTGTCGGGTCGCAAACAAATAGTAAACATAAATAGTCCATTCAGTTATAGTAACAATAGTGGTAACAATGAAATTAATAGCAATAATATAAATAACAACAATACAAATTCTGTCAATAGTGAGGTGCGAAGTATCGATTTTGGGGTTGTCCAAGGAAGCACACTTGGGCCAATCTTATTCCTTATATACATCAATGACATTATCAAATCTGATATATCGGGTAGAATGCTACTGTTTGCTGATGACACTGCAGTCTATTTGAGGCAGACAGCTGGATGGAAGTCTACGAGAAGGCATCCAGAGACTTAATTACACTCAAAAATTGGTTTGACGACAACATTCTTAGTATGAATGCGAAGAAGACCAAAATTCTTCCAATATTCCTTCATAAAAACCGTGCCCCTCCGGATAATTTACTGCTAAAACTACATTCTTGTGGTCAGGTGTGTAATGATAACTGTGATTGCCAGGTGATTGAATCGGTCAACGAGTTCAAATACCTGGGTATAATCATTGATAATAATTTATCTTGGCATCCACACATTTTCTACTTGAAAAAAAAATTACGGAAATTGATTTTTGTTTTTTCAAAACTGAAGGGCATTCTTAACACGAAGGAATTGAGGACAGTGTATCACGCACTTGTGCAGTCAATCCTTACATATGGAATTATTGTCTGGGGAGGTGCGTGTGATACTAAGATTGCAGAACTTTCAGTGACTCAGAAAGCTATTATCAAAGCCGGACTGGGCCTGGGAAGAACATATTCTTCCGAACGTTTATTTGTTTATTTTAATGTTCTAACTATTAAGAAGCTTTATGTTAAATTTGTCTTAATGTATGCGTTCAAGAATAAAATGAACTTAAATATTCCAGCACAACAAGAACTTAGGACTAGAAGCGGACTTCTTCTGCATCCCAATTTAGAGAGAAATTCGCGAGCTGTTTGCGACAGAAATGTCTCTTATGTAATTAATATGATTCTACGGAATGCTCCCCCCCATATAAGTCATCCTGGTTCTTGTACTGTACTAAAATACAAGAAAGTGCTACATGAATGGTTGGCATCTTTAAATGACTATCAGTGTGGTAGATTGATCAAATCAATGTATGTGTAACGCCTTGGAATTTATTCACTCATGTGTGTGCGTAGTGTGTGTGTGTGTGTGTGGTGTGTGTGTGTGTGTGTTTCCCTTCCCGTGCGAATGTTGATAGTTGAGCTCGAATATTAAAATTAAATAAGTATTTTTATCTTTTATTTAAATAGTTTTGATATTGTATTATTCAATACTATTAAATATTGGTAGCTATCTATAATAGACTAGTAATATTACTTCTCTGTATCATAGATAAGTTATCTGTGTAAATTGAATTTCAATATACTTATGCGAAATCTTACTCACGAACAGACCGACAGGTCCATGTGAGTACAGTTTCTATTATTTTGTGAAATAGTTTAAACATAGATATGATTTTATTTAAATTTAGTACATTTACATATGTTTTATAAGTCTTATAAGTCTTTTTTTGTGAAACAATAAATTCAATTCAATTCAATTCTTTTTTATCATGTCAGTAAATGAATCAACAAATGAATTCATATTGATAGATGCTAATAAATATTTCACATTTCAATTATTCATTTGAGGAGTATTTCGATTGATAAATGTGAGGTAAAAAATCAAAAACTAGTTTCAGATTTTTCAATTTCAAAAGACTAAACATAGAATAATTCAACATTATATTGTTCACAACAATGCCCAATTATTATAAAACTGAACTCGCATGAAATTGGCAAGATCCATCTGGGGATACCCGAAATACCTACTTGTAGCGAAATATTCTTGCCAAAAATATACGATAGAATGATAAGATATTTTAATTTCTGGTATACTGACTTTAACATAATTTTATTCTTTGGAAGATGAATAATAAAAAATGTTGTGTTGATATTTTTCAGGATCCCGTTGTGACGTATGCGCCGACAATTACTTCGGGCATCCCGAGCTTGTGGGAGGCAGTTGTCAGTCCTGTAATTGTAGTAATAATATTGATATTTCAAGACCAGGAAACTGCCAGCCAAATACTGGAGAGTGCTTAAATTGTCTCTTCAACACAGAGGGATTCAACTGTCAATACTGTAAACCTAATTACTATGGAGATGCGAACACACAATCTTGCAAAGGTAAGTCTATAGTAGATTAAAAGCGTCTATATAACACTAATTTATTATTATTGTAATAGATTGAATTGAAACTAATACTAATGATATTTTTTATTTACAATAGTACTAAACTAGCCGGCAGGCTCGCTTTCCTAGCCTTATTTGGTTGGTAGCACTGGCTGCTACAGTAATGACAGCTCGAAAACTTGTCCGTTCGATTTTGTGAAGTATCATTTCTCTTTAAGTTCTTTCTAATCAAGTGAGTGATTTTATAAAGTGCGAAAGTTCTTACTAACCTACAAATAATCGATGAAAAAGCCGGTTGGATGGAGCTGAAATGCTTTGTTTGAACTTTGACCCACCTGCTGAGAACTTTTTCTTCCGATTGGCAATAGGGAGATCGCATCCCTGACGGCTCAGGCGTGGCTCATAGTAGATGTCCATTAAATCTGAACTGGTTGTTTGTCAGTGAATTGAACAATAACTGATATTGTATAAAGATATAGATATTGCGTCAAAGATATAGGTATTGCGTCAAAGATACATCTCTGAATTGTTGCTTTTTCTCCTCGTGTTTCCTATCTACGGGTTAACAGGTTGATATGGTATTACGGCTCCACCTGTTGATCTGTTGATCACTGGATAATTCATCACCTCAAGATAGAAAACCCAGCAGATGGCCTGTTGTTCTTGGCTCTAGGAAAGGAACCTATGTGAGCATGTTGAAGTTGAAAACCAGTGCACTATTTGTTAGTCGCTTCACACCGGAAACTACTGAACAAGAGATATCCAAGTTGATTAGGGATTCAATCACCCTTGACTGACTTCATCTCGTGTACTAAGCTGAAGTCAAAATTTCCCTCCTCGTACAGCTCCTTTCATGTTCTGGTGTATGAAAGAAATTTCAAAGAGATATGCCATCCTGACATCTGGCCAGAAGGTGCTATTATTGCCCCATTTTATGGCCCTCTCAAGAGCTATATTATTTATTCAAACCTGGTCAACCATGCAAATGAGTGTGCTCTTGAATATAAAACAGTTGAAAAGAAACAGAATGAAATAGTAGTGGGGAAAGACTGCATCAATACTGATAATGAATAAACTTAATATCTGTGAAAGATAGCACTATGAGATTTACGGAGGACCGAGTTTATTAACTATTGAGCAAATATGACTGTATAGATAGGAATGAAACTTACGGGAAGTTGAAGTGAGAACGTCACGCAATAGCCAATTATTGGCGAGATGACACGAACGATGTGTTGACATGAAGACGTTAGAACGGGAACTGGCTCCTCACACAAAACCAAGGTCAAGAAAAAGGAAAGGAGAGGGGATGACTTGCGTTTCATAATTGAAGTAGTTTACACAATTACCAATAGATGGCATGTAATCCTTAACATTCCACCCACCTTGAAATAACATATTACATTCCACCCACCTTGAAAAAACATATTTCAAACAGATTTTGGAGGAAAAAAAATGAAAACACTTGGAAAATTCATAGCACAAGGATTCGTGAATACGACGAAAGTATGAAAAATGTACTTGAGAAATGACAAATAACTTGAAATGCTTAGAATAAATAAACTATGTACAAAGCGGGCCTATAACTCTCCTAGTTGATAGGCAGAATAACGAGGCGATTGACTCCTCGCTTGAATTCATTGCTTGATGTGCGCACAGTAACAACTCTGACTACGCCATCAAGTCCAGGGTGAAGTTTTTCAACACGAGCAAGTGGCCACTCGGTTGGAGACGTATTTAAATTTTGAACCAATACAATTTGGCCAATTTTAATTGGTTCCGAAGTCTTCTGCCATTTATTTCTCTGCATGAGTGTGTGCAGGTATTCTGTGGACGACTTGTGCCAGAAACCTTGTACTATTCGACGCAGATGATTCCATCTCTGTTTGATTGTAGTCTTGGAATCAAACGGAATTTCAGGTACTTGAATGATATTTCTACCAATGGTGAAATGACCAGGTGTTAGAATATTTAAATCATCAATTGTGTCTGATGTCAACTCAATAAGTGGTCTGCTATTCAATATAGCTTCAATTCTGCAAAATACAGTGAAATACTCTTCCATGGTCAAGGAGTTATCACCAATCTGATTCTTCAGCAGAGTCTTGGCTGATTTAATATTTCTTTCCCAAATGCCACCGAAAGTTGGGCTACCTGGTGGAGAGAAATGCCACTTAATTTCACGCCGAACGAATTCAGTGTCTAGCTTAGAACGTTGTTCTGACAGAAATTTATTCACTTCGTTTAAATGGCGGGAAGTACCAACAAAATTTGTGCCATTGTCAGTGTATACATCGGACGGACAACCTCTTCTAGACACAAATCTTTCAAATGCTGCGAGAAATGCGTCGGATGTTAATTCAGACACGAATTCTAGGTGTACTGCTTTAACGGACATGCAAATGAACAATGCCAAATATCTTTTGTATACTTTGGCGTTGCGGAGTGGGCTGGCCTTTGTGTTGAAGGGTCCAGCAAAATCAATTCCTACATGGGAAAATACCGGAGAAGGATTTACTCTACACTGAGGTAAATCTGTCATAATTGGCTGACTTGATTGTGCTCGCATGCGTGCACATCTTACACAATTCTTAATGCAAAATTTGATTGCATTTCGCGCAGAAATGATCCAGAACTTTTTAAAAAGATTTATTCAAGAAACAAACCGGCATAGTGACTGCCCAAAATACAGAAATGAGACAAAGAATCTTAATTACTAGAGTTTATATACTATTCTAAGTGCTGTATCAGCTACTATACAATAACAATGGGTATAACTACTGACAAATATTTTCAGTTTGTGCGCAGGAGTTTTCAACCAATTTAGCACAAGTTTTCCATCGGAATATAGTATTCGAGTGAGACACTTTTCGAATAGAGGAAATAAACTGCTATAGAGTTTAGACAACAACAGAGCAGCGCACAACTCCAATCTCGGTATTGTGTGTACTTTGACTGGTGCTACTCGAGTTTTTGATCAATGAGATTCATTGATTTGAAATGAGATTCGGAGGAAACATGTATGTAAATGCATGCACCATATCCTTTCTCGGACGCTTCTGAGAAACCAATTAGAGATATATTGACATAACTTGTGTCAATATGACGAGGAACTTTGACTTGAGTGATGGAAGTGATAGATTTTGAAATGATATTCCACTGAATAATCAATTCTTTACTAAGCGGGTCATCCCGCTTTTTTCCAACGAGATTTTCCAACCAGAGTAACTTCAGACAATATTTGAAGCTAAATACAACGGGACTTAACAAGCCAAGAGGGTCGTACAATTTTGCAGTGTAAGACAAAATAGATCGTTTTGTCGGTTCATCAGTGGAAGGTGAAATAGAATAGAAAAATTCATCAGATGATGGGTTCCATCTGAGACCTAATACTTTCAAACTTTGGGTAGAATCAGTGAATACTAAAGGATTTTCCAAAAAATCATCAGAGAATTGAGCTGTTGCTTCATAGCGTTATCTGAATCTAACTTTCTCTCTAAAGCAAAAAATTGATTTTTTGAGGCTTGACGGTTATTACTCAAACATACATTTTCGGTTGTGAAAGGCAATGCAACTTCGTAACGCCCTGATGGCAGTCGTACAGTTGTGACAATAACTTGTCACAGTATTCATGAGATGGATCAACGACTTCATCAACTTTAATTTCTTCAGAAGCCCAACATTTTTCAATTATTTTTTCGACGGGCTCGATGCAAGTTAGCAAACTAGACACAGAACTTTGTGCTGTTTGAGATTGAGTGTTGGTTTGACCTATGATGACAAAACCAAAGACAGTTTTTAGAGCACCGGGAGAGTTTTCAAATTTCAATGAGTCACCTAGCTTGCTTTCAGACAAAGTGTGCATGAAAACATCAGCACCGAGAAGTATATCAACAGGCGCTGATTTGTGAAAATTTTCATCAGCTAAATTGCTATATAATGAAATAGTTCGAAATCACTCGGATTGAGTGAGACTGATGGTTGATTGCATGTTATATTCTTTAATACCGTAGCCGAAATATTAAGATTAAAATTAATTTTCTTAGGCGATGAAACATTCAAATTCAAATTTATTGATTCTCAAAAAATATACAACACTTTTAAGACAAAAAAAAAAATATATATATATATAGAATCTACACCTGCAAGGAAACCCTGTGCGCAGCTGTGAGTTGCAATATAAATGTTTTTCAAAAATATTTAACAAAAATGATCCAAAACAAATTTCTTGAAAAAAATACAGAATAAAAACTAGTACTTGATAATAAAGAGGATACTTATCCATTTATCTATGTCTGATCTAAGCCTTTGGTTTATGTTTGTTTTTTCAAGAATATTTAAGGGAATGTGGTTTATTAATTTATTGGAAATATAAGAAAACTGTCTCCTACACACATTCAAGTCCATTCTGACAAATTGGAAAATGTCTCGCGCGGGGCGCAAGCCCAAAAGAGATTCTCGAGGTTCAAATGAATTTTTATTTTTTATAATATATAGTACCAAATTTTTTATGAAAAGTTGTCGAACTGTTAAAACCTTGAACACCCTGAATAAATCTTTTGTTGGAAATAGAATCTAGAATAGTTTTTAAAAGATGTTTTTGAATAATGAAAAGTTTTGTGAAATGCGCATTCAAAGCTCCCCCCCCCCCAAGCCCGTATGCCATATTGAAAAGCGGATTGAGCATACGAATAATAGATTAGTTTAGCTATTTTTATATTGCTCAGTTGTCTAATTTGGTGAAATTTGTAGATAAGGAATTTTAGTTTGGAACACATGTTATTAATTTGATTATCCCACCTTAAGTGTGGATCCAACAAGATACCCAGGTACTTAACTTTTTTTCTTTTTGAATTTTCTGACAAGAACAGCAGCTAAGAAGTCTATGGTCGTTACAGTTTAATCGATGGATTTTTATACTGTCTATTGTTCGTGGTTGAGTAAGGGAATTGGGTGAAAATAACATGAAGACGCTTTTAGTTGTGTTGAGGGTTAATATGTGTTGATTAAGCCAAGAGAACGCCAATCTGAGTCCACTTTCCGTTGCAATTTTTACATCATCCCATGAGTTTTCAGTGAAAGTTAGAGCAGTGTCGTCTGCAAATGATATTATATCACAATTTCTTATATTTAATTTAAGGAGATCATTGATATAGATTAAGAACAAAATGGGAGATAGGACAGTACCTTGCGGCAGACCAAAATCAGTGAGTTTCATATTGCTTGTGTTGAATATCTGAGATCGATTTGACAGGTAACTATTGAATAATATTAGTGGTATACCCCTAATCCCCAGGTGTTCCATTTTTTCCAGAAGTCGTTTTTGAGAGATAGTGTCAAATGCCTTGGCTAAATCCAAGAATACTGTCAACGTTTTTTTCTTATTATTAAAGTTTTTTGTTATAATTTGTAATAATCTGGTGATGGCATCCTCTGTAGATTTACCGGGCTGGAATCCATACTGGTTTTCATTAATAATGTTGAATTTATTCAGATAGCCCAATAATCTTTTTTTAATTATCTTCTCCATTACTTTGGCTAAGTTATTCATCAGACTAATAGGACGGTAGTTGGTAGGGTTGGACGGATCACCTGATTTATGGATAGGAACAATTTTGGCAACTTTGAATTGTCTTGGAAAATGACCCACCTCGAAACATTTGTTGATGATACGTTTGAGAGGTTTTGTAATTGAGGGAGCAATCCTCTTTAGACAAGTAGCTGTTAGATTGTCCACTCCAGGAGCAGAATTACCTTTGAGAGAATTTATTGTGGTCAATATTTCCTCATCATCTGTATAAGCCAAAAAGAAGGAACTATACGATGGAATTGTAGTATCAACAAATGTATGTTGTATAGGGTTATCATTAATTAGTTTATTGGCATACAACTCACCTACATGTGCAAAATGGTGATTAAGAACATCGGACTCAATCTTAGGCGTATAAGTCTCTCTTTTAGTGTTGAGTAAATCATTTATTCACTCCCATATTTTTTTGAGTTTCCTTTGCATTTCGATAGTTTATTATTATAGAAGTCATATTTACATTGTTTAATCATATTATTTAAGATGTTTCTATACTTTATATACTGCGATTTTAGAATGGAGTTGAAAGGCTGTTTTTTAAGAGTTTGGTACATGAGATCACGTTTCCTTATTGAAACAATTAGTCCAGTTGTAATCCAAGGCTTGAGAGGTTTCAGTTTGTGGGGTACTAGTTTCACATAAGTTTCCTTTTTTATCTCTGTATCTAATCTGTTCATGAAGTAATCGATCGCGTCATCAATACTCGACTCAACCAATGCATCCAAATCCGACCAATTGCAATTTTTTTAAATTCTTTATTAGATTATAGTGTAAAAATTCCTTGTTTGTTTAAAATTCCTTCTATTGTTTGTTGTGTAATTTTTACATTTTCATACAAGCCCAAATTCATGCAAGTTAAATAGTGATCAGTTACACTTGTTTTTATTACCGAGCCAATTGTTGTATCACTGGAAAAATAACTATTTTTAAAGAAAAAGTGGTCTATACATGATTGGGAACCGTTTGACTCACGCGTGGGCTTGTTTATAAAAGATTTGAGTCCATTTGAAGAAAGTAAATTAAAATTTTCGTTTGATACGTTGGTGTTTCGGTTTAAATCAATGTTGATATCGCCAGTTATTATTATGTTCGGACTGTTAGTTTTGTTTAGGTAATTAATGCACTCATTCAAACTATTCAGGAAAATAGTTAGATTAGAAGAAGGTGTCCGATATATAGCGACAATAGTTAATCTGATATTTGATTTCTGTATGACATCAAGTATTAGAGAATTTGATTCCAATATGATTGTCATAGTTTATACATTCAATTTTCAAGATATTTTTACTAAACACGCAAATTCCATCACATTTATTTAAGTTACCCGGAACGCTTTGAACCGAATAATCATTTAAATTATAATTGAAAAGGTTATTATCAACAACCCAGGTTTCGCTCAGGACAATTATATCAAATTCAGTTTCACAATTTTTTGTAATGTAAGCAAAATCATCAAAGTTTCCATTCATGCTCCTTATATTCATGTGGCAAATATTAAAAAAGTTGTCACATAATTTATCAACATAATCATGAGGGTTAAAGTTGAAAATATCATCTACTTCTATCGTTTCATAAGATTCCAATAAGAGTTCATCTTCAAAGTTGTTGATCAGTACCATAGAAAATTTCAAGAAAAGGAGAGGTTAAGGAGGTTAAGGTGAGAAGAAGAAAAAAACTGAATTTAACAAAAAATGTCTTGGTGGCGCAACGAAGACCACAAGAAACAGTAAGAAATAAAAAATGAAATGTCTTCCTATATTTTTGTGAAAGCAGAGAAAAGAAGAAATAATGATGACAGCACTCACAGTTTTCTCCGCTACACTGCCACACTGAGAATACATACACTTTACTCCTGTTGAAACTCTCAAATGTATTATTCAAACGGTTTGAGGTCTTCATCCTTAGTTATCCGTTTCACTGGAGAATCCTGTTCTTTCCGGACGAAGATCTTCGCATCACTGACCCAAACGTAGGCTAACTTATTGTTCTTTTTTAAACTCTTTGCTTTACTCAAGAGAAACTTGTTATGGGACGTGAGATGATCATTTAGATAAATATTTCCCGGTGGAAGGCTACACTTTAGATCGGTGGTATTTAATCGTCCTCTTTTTTTCGCCGCTATTTTCCAATTTAATTTGGTCGATCTAGATGAAAAACGCACAATAATAGATTTTGTGTTATTTTTGGATGAAGGAACTCTATGGGCGATTGATATCTCGTCTCTCTTAAAAGGTGTACCAATTTCCCTAGCAACAGTTTCCAGGATAGCATACACCTCCTCACCCGCTGTCTCAGGAATCCCAACGAGTTCCAAATTGTCCAAACGGGTATACTGTTGAAGACTGTTCATGTCGTTGCGTTGTTTCTTATTTTCGGTTTCCAGTTTGTGACATTGTTCTTTTATAGATTTGTTTTCTTCACGCACTTTGTCTATGGATGATTTTAAATTTTCGACTGTTGTATTGAGGGTGGAAATGGTTTTATTTAGTTGACTAAATTTATCATTTATTAATTGAGTCAGCGAGTCTTTAATAGTAATTATAGTAAGTTCACTATCACTATCTGTAGAAGGGGATTTTTCCTTACATTCTTCACACTTCCAAGTTGTTTTCGTGCTCCGAGTTTTCTGAAGTTTTCTAGCGTACGAACTTTAGTGCATGTTGGATGAAAAAAGTTGTTACACTCACAGCATTCCAATATTTCCTTCGCTCTATTGAAACTAGATTTGCACTTGAAACAAGAGTCAGCCATAATATTTGAAATTTTTTAATAGTGAGAACAGGAAAAATACTTTTTAAACTATTTGACGATTTTGCACGGAGATTGCGAGTTTGTCAATAAACTTGTACCGATAGCATGAACTGTGTTTGAACCGGCATACAGCTAACGGAGCTCGAAATGAAAACGACCGTCCGCTCTGATATCTCTATCGCAACTGCAACATGGAGTTGTACTTCTCCAAAACTTTTTGTTGCGTTAGAACCAATGCCAATCAACTTTTTCTCAGAAACTACAGGCTTTAGATGCAACTTTTCAACAAGACTTTTATTGATAGCTGTTATCTGAGAAGCGGAATCAAGAATTGCTATTGCTTTGTGAGGTCTACCATAAGTGTCATACACTATTATGATAGCTGTACTCAGTAAACAAACTGAATCTTTACTTTCATTAGCAATGGCCAAACTGATGTTGCTCATTACTGCACTGGATTTTTCAATACTATTTGACTCGAGAGTACTATCAGATTTATGAACTGATGACTTGTCAACATGAAGCAAACTATGATGCTTGTTTGAGTTACAAGATTTGCAAGCTTTTGTAGACTTACAAACATTTCTATTGTGCTTGCCAAGACATTGAAAACACAAATTCAATCGTTTAGCGACTTCATAAGTTCATATCTTTCAGAAGTAGGCATTTCAATGAGTTTTGAACAATTATATATAATATGTTCACTTGACTTACAAACATTGCACGAATGGCGAGGGTTAGACTCATTTTTCATATTGTCTTGAAATTTGTTACCTTGATGGGGACTGGTAGGTCGACTTGTGATTAAACTTGTTTGAGTTTTTCTAGGTTTTTCATTTACCGTAGAAGACGAGGTTGCAGGTTGAACTAATTCAATCACTCTTGATTTATTTGTTAGAAAATCAACAAGGTCTTTGTAAGTAGGAGACTGGTTTGGAGCTAAACTATTTTCAAACTCAAACCGAGTTTTCTGATCAATTTTTCTTAGTAGAATAGATAGCAATACAAAATCAGAAAGGTTCTCAATGTTTTGCAATTTTAATGCTTCAATTGAAGTTGATACAGTGTCGATAAATTCACGAATGGACGTGTGATCTGACTTTGTTATGGATTTGCAATCCATAATTTTGTCCATGAAATGATTGCAAGTTAAACGTTTATTTGCGTATCTTATTGTCAATTGATCATAGGCAATTTTGTAGTTATCATCTGACAGAGTTAAAGCGCTTATACATGTTGAAGCTGAACCTTGCAAACAAGATTTGAGGTACTGAAATTTTTCAATATCAGACAAACTATCATTCTGATGAACTAATGAATCAAACAAATTGATGAACTGATTCCATTGTGACACATCTCCATTGAATTTGGACAGTTGAAATCGGGGTAGCTGAATGTTACTAGCTTTCAAACATTGTTGTGTGGGTGTACTTGCATTTGAAATTATGGTGAACTTTTTGATATTTGAATGTATTTTGTGTACGATGACCTGAATTCGTTGGATAAATTTTCCATGAAATCGTCATTTATTCCTTGGGAAATACAAATATGTGTTATTTCATCACGGTACTTTTCAAAAGTTCCAAGTAGATCGTTTATTTTGACTAAGATGTCACTACTTGATGCCTCAATTCCAATCGTATCCAAAGTTATGGCAACTTTTTCCAAATTAGAACAAGCTTTATGCAAAAGGATTTTTAATTGTACTTTTGCTTCATCAAATGAACTGTTTTCACTGCTTTCACTCTTATTTAGAGTTGAATCAGATAACGACGTGTTGAGGTTAGCAACAGCTAAAGTGTAATGCGACATTTTGTCTGTTTACGTTTGCAGACGACAATAACTAGTCAGCTGGCGAGAGCAACTAAACAATAGCAGAACATCTGCTATAGTGAGGTCCACGTTATAATGGCAGTATATAAAGATAGAAGAATAGCGATGCCGATTCTCTACATTAATTAATTATATTTCTACACTGTCAGAAACATAATTGGCATCGTTTTGGACCTATAAAACGATAGTACCACCGGCTTTGTCGAATGATAGACAAGGATAACAAAACCAAAGTTGATCAAATACTGTCATTATAACGTGGACCTCACTAAAGGTGCTACGGAATGAAACGCAACTAGAGAGGTGAACAAAGGGGAGGGGAAGGAGAATCTTGACCCTGATTTGTTTACCTGAAGATGTAGATCCGAAGTCTACCGATGACAGCCGATGATGAGTTGATCCGATGAATCGCGATGATGCACTGAATCGCGATGATGAATTGACACGAACACGGGTGGACACGAACACGAAAAGAAGGAGAAACGACAACTTAGGTAATGGCGGAAAGCGTCATTATGCAAATTCCAAGAACAGGAAAATTTATTAAATTCAATGACTTTTGACACGATAAGGGTACAACCTGAACAGCTAGTGAGCTCCTGGTCCAATATGGGCGGGGTTGGTGAAAGTTGGATATTGGCAGTGAAAGCATTATTCATGAAATTTTTGGTATATAGTATAGAGAGCGCTTAGTTATTTTGGCAGCCGAACTATCTTAGGATCTCCCGGCTTTATTCATGGACAATTCAACTAACAGTTCTTTTCAGAACTTTTCTATGAGACGACTGGGCCCTGGTATCAAAATATGCCACCTGAACATTGAAGGCATCAGTAGAGCAAAGTCTGAGTTCCTTTCAAGGCTAATGTTGGAGCATAAAGTAGATGTGATAGCTCTACAGGAAACTCATACTGAATCAGAAGAGCAGCTTTACTCAAGAGGGCGAATTCCTGGATATGACATCATTGGTGCTACATACCATAGATCTTATGGCATAGCTACATATGTGAGAGCAAACTTGGAGAATGTCACACTTATCTCAGAGAGTCAGGAAAATAATATCCACGTGGTTGTAATAAGAATAGACGACCTGTCCATAGTTAATGTGTATAAGCCCCCTGCAGTGGAGTGGCCAGTCCAGGTCTTGCCACAACTTGATTATCCATGCATTTTCATTGGAGACTTTAATAGCCACCATGATGCATGGAACTATAGTCAGAATAATAGCTGTGGTACGTCCCTTGTTGAATGGGCAGAAAGGAACAATATGTATCTAGTTTTCGATGGCAAGGACAGAGGGACCTTCAGATCGGCTGCATGGGGAAGAGACTATAATCCTGACTTGTGCTTCACTAGTAGAAATAGCTCTGGACAACCACTGCCTGCAATTCGATCTGTTTTACCTGATTTTCCTCATAGTCAGCACCGGCCTGTTCTCATTGACATAGGCATCCAGATTCCCCTGATTAACTCAGTGCAGCGACCGAGATGGAACTTCTCTAAAGCCAGGTGGAATGACTATGCAGCGGATCTTGACAAGTGTGTACGATGGATACCTGCCACCAAGGATAGTTACCAGAGGTTTGTTGGTGCAGTAATTGCAATAGCCAAGAAACACATTCCAAGGGGATACAGAAAAGAATATATACCTGGCTGGAATGATGAATGCAACAACCTCTACAAAAGATTCAAAGAGAGTGGAAATGGGCGCATTGCTGAGGAACTTCTGAAGGAGCTGGATGGTGCAAGAAGAGACCGATGGGATAAAACAGTGGAAAGGCTTGATTTTAAACATTCTAGTCGACAAGCATGGAGCTTATTAAGAAAACTTGGTGCAGCTAGAAAGCCAACCAGGCAAGGAACTGAAGTGGAGCCTGAATTGGTTGCTGAGCACATTATTAGAACTTCCAGGGTGAACCACAATTTGGAGCACACTGATGAGATAAGAAGACAATTGAAGATCCTTAGGGAGAGAGTTATGCCAAACCCACATTTCTCTGCTCCATTCAGTGCTGCAGACATAGACAATGCTCTGAGGGACATGAAACCTGGTAGAGCTCCTGGGTTCGATGGAATTCACCCCGAATTCTTACTCAATGCTGGGAAAAACACCAGGCGATGGTTGAGCCGGTTCTGTTCAGACATACTTGCCACTGGAAAGATCCCACATGCTATGAAAAGGTCAAAAATTGTAGCAATCTTGAAGCCTGGAAAGATGGCTGACCAGGTCGAAAGCTATCGGCCAATAGCTCTGCTTAGCTCAGTTTATAAATTACTAGAAAGACTGCTTCATAGTAGGATAAGCACAGCAATCCTTGAGATAGTCCCTATCGAGCAAGCAGGCTTTAGGCCAGAGCGCAGCTGTGAGGACCAGGTCTTGGCACTGACAACATTCATTGAGGCTGGATATCAGAGACAGAAAAAAACAGCTGTAGCTTTTGTCGATTTGAAGGCAGCATATGATACAGTCTGGCGAGAAGGTCTAATATATAAAATGTTGCAAATCATTCCATGTCAACATACAGTAAGACTTGTTAACAATATGCTGAAAAACAGATCCTTCCAGGTGTTGATTGGGCATGAGATGAGTCGAACAAAAAGGCTTGACAATGGTCTGCCACAAGGATCTGTCTTGGCTCCTCTCCTTTTCAACCTTTATGTCTCAGACCTGCCAAGAGTCAGGTCCAGAGTATTTGCATATGCAGATGATTTGGCTTTGGCTACACAGAGTAGTGACCTTGAGACTGGAGAGGAGACACTAACAAGTGACTTGGCTGTACTGACAGACTACTTTTCGAAGTGGAGGCTGTGCCCCAGCCCTGGGAAAACTCAAGTATCAGCCTTCCATCTAAGCAATAAACTAGCAAATGCTGAGCTGAAAGTCTCAATGAATGGTGCTGCCTTGAAACATAATAAGTTTCCGAAATATCTTGGCATCACCCTGGACAGGACCCTCTCTTTTAATCAGCACCTAAGGAATGTAGCAGCCAAGTTGAAGACAAGAAACAACATTATTAGGAAACTATGTGGCACAACTTGGGGCTCATCTTCCTCAACTCTGAGGTGCTCTAGTCTGGGCCTGGTGTATGCTGCTGCTGAGTACTGTGCATCTTCCTGGATCAACAGTTGTCACACTCACCTTGTAGATGTGCAACTGAATAATTCAATGCGAATAATTACAGGAGCCTTACAATCCACTCCAGTTTCCTGGCTCCCAGTGCTCAGCAGCATACCCCCACCTCCTCTTCGCAGAGCACGAGCTCTCCTTAGACTCTATGAAAGGATTTCGTCCAATCATCTACTTCCAATCCATCAGGACATTCCGGATTTATATAGAAGGGAGCTGAAGTCCAGAAGGCCAGCGGTCAGGATGGCAGAGCAATTGAGAGATGAAAGGTTCTCTCTGAACAGAAGATGGTGAGAGGAGGTGCCCCCCGGAATACCGGAGAGCTATTTCTCATGCACTAGGCCTCCTGGTTTTGAGCTCCCCCGGCGCATCTGGGTGACACTCAACAGAATTCGAACTCAGCATGGGAGATGCAATGTGTCATTTTTCAGATGGAGACTCCCCAGTATGTTACTGTGGGGCGATGGAGCAGACAGTGCACCACATTATATTTGAGTGTGAGAGACGTGCCTACCTGGGCGAGGCTAACGACTTCACTGTAGCAAGTCCCCGGGCAATACAGTATATTTCATCCCTTGACGTGCACTTATAAGTGTGAAATTTTAATAATATTGACAAAAATAAAATGTCATACGCTAAATATATAAAATATACTTGTGATCACGAAGTAACAAACACGACACTGAACGTTTTAAGAACGTTTGTAATGTTTTGTTGAAAACAAAACCACTTATGTACGTTTTCACTTTTATGCTCGTTTGAGCGAGTAACCAATACTTTGATAAGTAATGATAGACACAAATACACTTTTTAATGTGTTATAAGCGTTAGAAATAAGACTTTTCGTAACTTACTGATTCTATCCGTAGCCCGCGATTGGACCAAATGTGAAAGATAGCACTATGAGATTTACGGAGGACCGAGTTTATTAACTATTGAGCAAATATGACTGTATAGATAGGAATGCAACTTACGGGAAGTTGAAGTGAGAACGTCACGCAATAGCCAATTATTGGCGAGATGACACGAACGATGTGTTGACATGAAGACGTTAGAACGGGAACTGGCTCCTCACACAAAACCAAGGTCAAGAAAATGAAAAGGAGAGGGGATGACTTGCGTTTCATGATTCAAGTAGTTTACACAATTACCAATAGATGGCATGTAATCCTTAACAATATCTATTACCAGAATGTCAGAGGTCTAAGAACGAAATCTTCTGAGTTCTTTGCCTCAGTGGTGAGCAACAGATTTGACATAGTGGCATTATCTGAAACTTGGCTTGGGGATGTCCATTCCAGCCCAATTTTTTTCACTGAAGATTACAATGTGTTTCGTGCTGACAGGAAATATGACGAGGTTGGACAATCAAGAGGTGGTGGCGCACTACTTGCAGTGAATAAATGCTTTCCAACTATCAGAAGGCATGATTTGGAACTGATTCCTGAAGTTGTCTTGGTTCAAATTAAATTTCGTCAGAGTCACTTACTATTTGCATGTCACTATGTTCCTCCAAACTCACATTTAGCAGCTTTTCCATCATACCTAGCTAGAGAGTGTTGGCAATAAACTCATTGATATATCTCATGATATTCTTATTCTAGGAGACTTCAATGCGGATGCAATCAATCCAACATTTGTGTCGGGGGCACACTTTTATCCTCTCAAAAGAGCGGAGAAAATAATGAAATTTGTTGAGGATGTCTGCTTGGAACAGTTAAATCACTCTCCAAATGAAGACCGTGCACTTGATCTTGTATTGAGTAACATCAAAGACGTCCAGGTGTCATACAGTGTTGATCCATTTGTGTCACCTGACGACTATCACTGCCCGTTCTCGATCCTTCTGAGGGGGTTTTGAGCTGCTCCTCAGGCTCCTCGGGAGGCCAAATACGTGTTTGGCGGTGGTAATTATGAAAGGCTTTACAGTGAGATCAGAGATGCCTGCTGGGATGCGGTCACCAATGTTAACAATCCAAATGAAGCTGCAGAAAAGCTGAATGACATAATGATCCGGGTAATGGATGTTTCTATTCCTAAACCTACACCAAGGAAACTCAAATACCCCTCCTGGTTCTCTTTTAGTCTGATAAAACTCATGAAGAGGAAAAGAGCTGCTCACAGAGTCTACAAAAGGAGTGGCCATATTTATTTATTTATTTATTCATTCATAAATGGAGACAACGGGGGTCGCCCCAAATCTGCCTCCTTTACATATTTGTACAATACAATATTGAGATTAAAAAAGAAGGAAAAAATAGTTATAATATTATTGATAATAATAAGAAAAATATTAATAGGAAAATTAATGGATAAGAAAATGACAAAAAAATACAATGAGTACAAAAACTTGCAATCTAGTTGAAAAAGAGAAAAAAAAACTTGATAAATCCAAAATAGATTATTCCACATTATGAAAAATTCTCTGTCCCGCGAAGAGATGTTAAAATTCAGATGGAAATTGATAGAGAAAGAAAGATTACAAAAGCAGAGTATGACCTTCAGAGTCAGCCTAAATGATTTTGGAAATATATCAAAGAGCATAGAACTGGATCTTGTGCAACATCTATTACAATCAATGGATCAATTGCTGCTGACCCAGGCACCATTTACAACGAGTTTGGAAAATACTTTGCTCCACTCTGTCAACGGTCATCTAATTCAGCATGCAATATCACTACTGACCAATTTGCCTCTCTGTCCTTTGGAATTCCGGTTGTTGACGATTGTTGACAATCTCAGTTTTGGATCCTTTTGCCAAAATTATGGAAATGGCCGTTCAACAGTAACCGATTTATCGAATTTTCTTTCAAGTGCTGGCCCATGTATTGAACAACGTTGGCAGGTTAACGTAATCTATATTTATATGGAAAAAGCATTTGATAAGATGCCACATGATCGTCTCATCAATAAACTGGCTGGTTTTGAATTTAACCATGCTCTCACAACATGGATTTCATCTTACCTCAACTGCAGGAAATTTCATGTAAGATACAACGGTTGCAAGTCTACTGAGTTTGAGTCCTTATCTGGTGTTCCCCAAAGCTCCAATCTTGGACCCCTGCTCTTCAATCTCTTCATAAATGATATAGTGGATGATTTAAAATTTAAAACCCTCCAGTATGCAGATGATCTGAAAGTCTTCTGGAATATAAACTCTAGTGAAGATCATCAACGTCTTCAGCAGGATATTGATCAGGTGATCAAAAGGTCAAGGGAAAATTCAATGTCCATGAATACTAAAAACTAAAAAGACATTGGCAATTACATTCACTAGGAAAACTGTCCCACTTATAGCTACATAGAAGATTGAAGGGGAAGATGTAAGAAGAGTAAATAGTGTTCAGGATTGATTGATTGATTGATTGAGTACTTTATTTATGTAGAATACAATATATGCTGGCTTATACACTTATATACAATAGATTACAATACAGCAAAATTATAGATGAATTTACAAAATATATTAAGAAAATAATTATTGAGCTGTATATGATATGAAAAAAGCAATTTGTAATAGCTATAGATAAAATAGATAATATTGTTATGCATCTACATAAATTGGCGGAGAGTAGTGGTGTTTTGAGAGAGCTGCCTATCCAATAGAAATCGAGGGGTGTGGCCTCCCCCTCCACCCCCCCTGTCCTAGTCCGCCATTTTGGCCCCGCCCCCAGCCAATAGGAAGCGAGGGGGCGTGGTCAAAATGGCGGCCCTCCACCCCCCTTCCCTAGTGTCGGCCATTTTGTCCCCCACCAAAGTCCCCGCCCCAACCAATAGGAAGAGGTTCCCCTACCCAGGAAGTGCCCCCGACGGCCATCTTTGTTGTAGCAGGTGTTCTGTCATCTGTCATCCCCCACCCCCAACCAATAGGTTCCCCAGCCCCCGACGGCCATCTTTGTTGTAGCAGGTGTCAAAAACATCTGCCCCAGTTAACACCTGCTTCAAGTGGTGCCAATTAGCATATTAAAAATATCCCCACATTTAAAATCTTTAAAATCTTTAAAATCACAGATATCTAAACTCTCAAACTACACTACTACTACTAATCTATTTCCCAGTCATATTTTTTTCTTTTTTTTCCTGCATCACTTGGTCGCCTATCACTGAACATTCTTTTCAAAAACAACTCTTGCACCTGATCAGAATTCAAATTATGTTGTACAGCTTCACTCATGTCAAAGATGTACCTCTTTTTTACATATTGTGCAATCAAATAGTATGAAAAGTTGAACAACTGTTCATTTAAATATTTCTGAAAATCTTCACCTTTCATAATCATCTGCATAATGTCATCTTTTAGCTTCTCACCAAAAGCTAAATTTTTTTCATCAAGTTTCTTTTGCACCTCAGCAAACATAATATTGAATGTTGTTTCTAGATCAACTACTTTCAAATTATAATCTTGCCTGTTAATAAAGTTAAGTTTAGTTTGTGCAAGTAGATTGTCTTTTAATTCTTTCAATTTAGTTTCTAGCAAATCTGTATCAACATGTTTTAAACTATTGTTTTTACTTTGTTGTTCACATAATATCTTCAATTCGTCTGATTTCTGATCAAACAACGACCTACTAACATACTTTACCTCAATATCATCACTAATTGATTTAGACAATGTTTTCAATTGTGAATCGAAATACTGTTTTTGTTGTGCTATCTCCTTCAATATATCAGACATTGAATGCAATTTACTTTCAAACACTTTTTTAGTAATTAAATCAGACTGTAGTTTTTTGAATATACTAGTTGATATTGCAAGTAATTTGCTGTCTAAATATTTCCTATCTACTAAATCAGATGATTCAGTTTGCAATTTAGTGAATATATTTGTTGATATTTCAAGCAATTTACTGTCCAAGTATTCTTTGTTAACTAGCGGCGATGATTGATCAGTCTGTAGTTTTTGGATTATACTAGTTGAAACTTCCTTTAATTTACTATCCAAGTATTCTCTGTTAACTGGCAACAACAATGGATCAGACTGTAGTTTAGTGAATATATTTGATGATATTTCAAGCAATTTACTGTCCAAGTATTCTCTGTTAACTAGCGGCGACAATGGATCAGACTGAAGTTCATTGAATATATTTGATGATAATTCAAGTAGTTTACTGTCTAAATATTCTCTACTTGCTGCCACTAATGACGATGTTGCTGCTGCTGCTGATGATTCACAACCACTGTTTAAAACTAATGGTGGCGGTGCTGTTGTATTAAACACATGATGTGTCCTACCAAATCGATCTATTGTACTACTCACAGCAGCGGCGCTACTGCCCGACATCTCTATCCTTGTCAAGTGTTAAACACATACTAACGACTAAAAGCAACATTGCCACCTAATATAATACCACTTTCTTTCAGTTCTTCAATAATAGAAGCTATTTCAACTGAATGTGATCTATTTCCCGCCTGCTGTGATGAAAGCAGAATATTTAATCTGTCTATCAGTTCATTTGGATTATCCCAGTAGACATACTGTCGACTAGTAGATTCACTTCTTATAAAACCCATACCACTAACAGCTGCTGCTGCTGCATCATCAATCCTAGATCTTTTTGTTTTCCTACTACTACTACTACTCGATGGAAATAAAGATTGAATAATTTGTGATTTATAGCCTGTATTTCTCTTTACATAACCGCGTCTATCTAAATGAGCAGCGGTAAGCTGCAATATATTACGATATTTTCTTAAATCACGTTCTGTGTACAGTTTCTGGTCAGGCTGTTTTTTAAATAGAAGTTCACACAAACCAACTGTTAAACGATACTTATTATTGTCGATAATTAAATAACCATTGGCAATACTAATATCCTTTACACCCATATAGTATTCATTTAGTTTACTATCATAACATATACCATAAGATATACAATTATTTAGTTTTTCATTATGAAATTCACGTATATACTCATCAATAAAATCCACTGTTGTTGTTGTTTTATTCAAAATATCACTTACATTAGATCTATTCAAACCCTCATCCACATCCATTTCCTTGTCCGAGTCTTTCTCCTCCTCCTCCTCCTCCTCCTCCTCATCGTCCTCTGATTCTTCTTTAAGTCTGCTACTAGTGTGTGCATGTTGTACAAGTGTATCTTTCAATTGTTTTAGTGGATTGATAATTGGTTCTAATGATTTTTGTCTAATCGAATCATTTTCCCTAATCATACTAGTTAATGATCTATGTTTATTAATAATTTACTTACACAAACCTTTTATCCTGTCAATTACTTTACTAGTATGACAATGATGATCACGTTGCACTAGTCCTTGTCTTCGTCCACGTCCTCGCCCTCCTCTTTGTTTTTTTCTTTTTAATTTAATTTTACGCATATTGCTAGTAGTAGTAGAATGATAATTAGTTCTTTCACCTACACTGGCTCAACAACAAATGATGAGAATTGACACATGTCAATTGGTGCTGCTGCTATACACACTTGGATCAATATACTTACCAAGACAATTACGATATTTACCAGCATCTGGTTTACACTCAGTGAAAATTGAAATAAAACTATGATTTCCGCCACCGCCGCTTTGCCATACATCTGAACATAGATTTCTGAATACTCTGAGTACTTGTACATTGCACAATATTAGAGTTGAAAATGTGTTAAATTTTTCATCATTAAACCAATCTGTAAAAGACAGCAGCAGCAGCAGTACTGCCAATTTAAGTGTAAAAGCTTATAATAAAGCACATATATTATCTTATATAAGACTATGTGTTCAATCTCAAATGAATTATAAAACATCGAAATTATTTGATGATGGACTAGACAAATGGTATGCTTATATGAATGATCAACGTAAGGTTATTTGTAATTTTTTCAACAATTATACAGCATTGAACAGTTGTATAAACATAAACCCATCGTCTGGTGATAGTATTTCGAATTTTCTACTAATAACAACATTACAACTTTGTAATATTTTTGATAGCGAGCCGGAGCCGGCAACGGTTAGGTCTTAAGGGGATTAACTAATTTCTATTTAGTCAGGTTTCAACATTGCTATTGAAAGGATGGTAGCAAAAAAGTCTTGCCTTCGTCGTCGACGAGTGTGACGTAAAATTGGCACTGGTATTTTATCGAAACTTAGCGGATTTGCATCAACCGCCCTTAATAAAATTGTCGATACATTACCCCTGGAGTTGCATATCCCCTCCTACCGCTTTTGCGGACCCAGCACCAAATTAGATAAAAGATTAAGGAGGGGGGACAAAGGAATAAATAGTCTGGATGAAGCATGTAAAGAGCATGATATAGTGTATGCGCAGCATAGTGATAATTCGTCGCGAAATGTGGCTGATCGTCGTTTGGCTGATAAAGCATGGTCTGTTTTTAAAAATCCAAACACAGGTTTAACTGAAAAAGCAGCCGCATACTTAGTTACAAATTTGATCAAAGCTAAAGCTGCCTTTGGTGGGGGTAGAGTACAATGGAGGATAAGAAAACGGCGGCGGCGGAATAATAGAAGAGAAGGTTGGAAAAATAATTCATCACTACAAGAACAAAGAAGTGCACATTTACGACAAAAAGCAATTAAACATTTAAGTAAGCACATAGCTGGTCAAGGTTTTTATTTAAGACCATATGCGCCCTTGTATAAAGGCGGTAGAATCATTGAATCACCAAGTCCATCACAAAGAAGAAGGAGAAACACAACAAAGAAGAGAAGGAGGAGGAGAAGAGCACCAAAGAAAGTGAGAAAATGAAGAGAATTATTAATATACAAGGACCACTGTCAAATTATGATCTACTAGATTGGGCTGATATTTTAGATATTAAATTGCGTGGAATTTATATGATTGATACATTGCCAAAAAGAATTAATTTAAATGAAAAATCGATCATAAATTTAGACTCAATCATGAACAGTGGAACACACTGGGTGGCTTACAAAAAACATGCACAAAAAGTATATTATTTTGATCCAATTGGTAATTTACAGCCGCCCATACAATTGATAAACTATTTCAAACAACAATCAAATGTTGAAATTTATTTCAATTATGATCAATTACAAACACTAAATAGTAATGTATGTGGTCATTTTTGTCTTTTATTTCTTGCAGATGCGTTATAGCAGTCAGTTCACTTGTAGATGTGTATGAAAGAAGGTGGTGGTGGTAAAACAGTAGTAGTAGTAGTACACAATGGTTGTAATAACATTATCATCTAAAGACAGTAGCAGCAGCAGTTGTTTAATTGAAGTACTTCCCACTGTACTAGAGCTAGACGCATGCTATCAATATGAAATTGGATTGATTAATTTATGGACATACAATAGTGTACCGAATATAATTAAAAATGTCAACTCATCTTTTAAGTATGGTGATAGCTTGATTGATTTGGATACAGGCTCCTACGAAATTGATCGTATAATAAATGAAATAAAGAGAAAATTGAATGTTGATGGTTCAAATCTAATTATACAAGGAAATAATACGACAATGCTATGTGAATTGAAAGCGGATAAAGATGTTGATTTAACAATGAACACATCACTAGCCGATATACTCGGTTTTGATAGAGAAATTCTTGTAGCAAATAAATGGCATTATTCTAAACGTTTAGTATCCATTACAAATATAACATCGTTCCAGGTTACTTGTAATATTGCATGCGGTAGTTATCGAAATGGGCAAGAGGTTCATACAATTTTTGAATTTCTACCAAAGGTTGCACCTGGTTTTCTAATAAATGAATCACCATCGCCAATTATTTACTTTCCATTAAACACGCACAGAATTCAATCTATTGTAATTCAAGTAGTTGATCAGAATGGTAAACTAGTTGATTTCCGCGGCGATAGTATAACAATAAGAGTACACATTAGAAAGAAGGAATAGAGAGAGAGAACGAGTGAGGAAGAATGCGGTGGTGGATCAAGCGTGTGTTAGAATGATGTGAGCATTAGTCACGCAAACAACACAAGCGAGAGAGCGCGAGCAAGAAGGAATCGCGCTACTGTGATAGAATGGGTTTTGTTGTGTATAACAACCTGAAGTCAGGTGCGGCAAGTAGGAGGGAGTGGAGTGGCGGTAGGACTGCTTTTAGCATGCAGCAACAATTGCCGACACCGGTTAGTACTTATCAGTCCGTGAAACTGATAACACATAATCGAGCAAGGTTTTTAGAAAAGCTTGGTTTTAAAGTGAATTGGAAATATGTCATCAAAACACGCGGCGGCGGCGGCTGCAATTAGTGACATACTAAATGTTGAACAAGACATACACTATTATTCAGATATAACAAAATCTGATTATCATACGCATGCGCCGTATGGTAATTTGAAATTTAATAACAATGATGAAATACGTTTGTCGAAATCGTCTCATGACCTTATTTCATTAGTTGCAAAATCTTTTCTTATTGTTGAGGGGAAAATTACATGTACAAAACCACCAGCAAAAGACAAACCTGATGATCCGCCGGTCGAGGCTGTATATATGCTCAGTTCAAATGCAGTAGCACATATGTTTGATGAGATACGATTTGAGTTGGCAGGTACAGTCGTTGCAAAGAGTCGACTAGTAGGTATTACTTCTACTATTAAATCATATTTAGTGAAACAACTAAACGATAAAAATACATATAATTTAGCAGGTTTCACTGATAGTGCATCAACACTAACTAATAATACTTTTGCTAAAAAATTACTTCTGCCATTTTTTGAAGATTTTCAACATGTAATTTTGAATATGAGACAAGAGCTTGTGCTTTTGAGATCCGCAACAGATATTAATTGTATTCAGTCGCCACAAGCAACATCAATGTCATTGGAAATAACAAAATTGCTTTGGAAAGTGCCCTATATTCATGTAGATGATCATTTAAGATTGAAATTTCTGAAAATTGTTGATCAGGATAGGCCATTGAAAATTGCATTCAGAAAATGGGATATCCACGAATATCCTCAGCTGCCGAGCAGTGTTAGCACGATTTGGACTATAAAGACGGCTTCAAAAGCTGATACACCGCGATTTGTAATATTAGCATTTCAGACAAACAGGAAAAATGTAATGGGAAAGTCAATGTCGAAATTTGATATGTGCAAATTGCATGATGTTAAACTTTTCCTGAATAGTGAATATCTGCCGTATGATCGTATAAATGGAAACAAACAACTTTTGTACAAAATGTTTATAGAATTTGCGCCTAGCTATTATAATTTAGGACTTCATACTGATTATGGTACAGTTGTAGATTATAAAACTTTTACTGATTGCTGTCCAATAATTGTGCTAGATTGTTCACATCAAGCTGATCATTTAACATCGTCAACAGACATTCGATTGGAAATGGAGTTTACAGAAAATGTGCCAAATTTAACTACTGCATATTGTATTTTGATAAGTGACACATTAGTAGAATACAAACCATTGAGCGCATTAGTTCGTGAAGTACAGTAATTTGACGCAAGAGCGAGCTTTAATTATGCATGACGGTGTGAAGGAGGAGGGGGGTATATAAAAGTGTGTGTATGAACAGTAATTACATCAGTGTTCAGTTGTAATGTGCTCTAATAGCTAGTTCTAAAGGAGATTGAAAACACTTAAAAACTTACACTAGAAATGGGGGAAATTTTCGGAGGCTGAGTCTCCTTTCTCAACCGAGCACAGACTGCCACACTGCCGTGGCAGTCTATGCTCGTGCTCGGTTGAGAAAGGAGATTGAAAACACTTAAAAACTTACACTAGAAATGGGGGAAATTTTCGGAAACTGAGTCTCCTTTCTCAACCGAGCACAGACTGCCACACTGAGCATAGACTGCCACACTGCCGTGGCAGTCTATGCTCGTGCTCGGTTGAGAAAGGAGATTGAAGAAAGGAGAAAGGAGAAAGGAGAAAGGAGTTTGAAAACACTTAAAAACTTACACTAGAAATGGGGGAAATTTTCCGAGCACGAGCACAGACTGCCACGGCAGTGTGGCAGTCTGTGCTCGGTTGAGAAAGGAGACTCAGTCTCCGAAAATTTCCCCCATTTCTAGTGTAAGTTTTTAAGTGTTTTCAAACTCCATTCTCAACCGAGCACAAGCACAGACTGCCATGGCAGTGTGGCAGTCTGTGCTCGGTTGAGAAAGGAGACTCATTCTCCGAAAATTTCCCCCATTTCTAGTGTAAGTTTTTAAGTGTTTTCAATCTCCTTTCTCAACTGAGCACGAGCACAGACTGCCACGGCAGTGTGGCAGTCTGTGCTCGGTTGAGAAAGGAGACTCAGCCTCCGAAAATTTCCCCCATTTCTAGTGTAAGTTTTTAAGTGTTTTCAATCTCCTTTCTCAACCGAGCACGAGCACAGATTGCCACGGCAGTGTGGCAGTCTGTGCTCGGTTGAGAAAGGAGACTCAGTCTCCGAAAATTTCCTCCATTTGTAGTGTAAGTTTTCAATCTCCTTTCTTAACCGAGCACGAGCACAGACTGCCACGGCAGTGTGGCAGACTGTGCTCGTGTGGCAGTCTGTGCTCGGTTGAGAAAGGAGACTCAGTCTCCGAGCACAGACGAGCACAGAGCACAGACTGCACACAGACTGCCACAGCTCCGAGCACAGACTGCCACATTCCGAGCACAAACTGCCACATTGCCGTGGCAGTCTGTGCTCGTGCTCGGTTGAGGAAGGAGACTCAGTCTCCGAAAATTTCCCCCATTTCTAGTGTAAGTTTATAAGTGTTTTCAATCTATTTATATTGTGTCTCCTGTTTTAATTTATATTTTATATATATATATATATATATATATATTATATATATATATATATATATATATATATATATATATATATATGTGTGTGTGTGTGTGTGTGTGTGTTGTGTGTGTGTGTGTGTGTTGTGTGTGTGTGTGTGGTGTGTGTGTGTGTGTGTGTGTGTGTGTGTTAACTTTTAAAAAAAATTCGCGGATGGATGAACATGCTCATATATCAACCAGGTACATCCGATAAGCAGTTTCACTTACTTGCTGACTTTTCGCCATTATAACAAATAACATCCTCAGAGCGCAGTTTTTCCTACACTGACTCCTGCGTGTGTTTGGAAGTTCTTCCACGTGGTCGGAGGGAGTACCTCCTCCCCTCTCTGTTCAGCCTGGCGCTGCTGGGTGAATGGAATTCCCGGAGAAGTGTCTGGCTTTTGTGCTGTGTTGAGAATGATTTTCCAAAGGGAAGAGATATTTGTACTGTCATCTCTTTTGTTGAGGCTCCCTTGTTTCTCTATTTCTAGGGCCTCTCGTACAATCCTAACCCGAAAATCTTGAATGTTGGCTATTTGTTTTGAATTCTTAAAATTTATTTTGTGACCTGTGTTTTTTTCATGGTTGTAAAGGGCTGAAGTGGATTGTTTGTTTTTTATGTTCAATTTTTTTGTGTTCCTCTATCCTGGCTGATATTCTTTTATTTGTTTGACCTACATACATCTTGTCACAATGCAGGCAGGTAAAAACTATCAGGTCCAAACTATTTCGATTTTTCTAAAGAAACCCTTTCAGAGATTAGAACTAGATTATTCCCTGCCTGCATTGTGACAAGATGTAAGTAGGTCAAACAAATAGAAGAATATCTGCCAGGATAGAGGAACACAAATTGAACATAAGAAACAAACAATCCACTTCAGCCCTTTACAACCATGAAAAAAACACAGGTCACAAAATAAATTTTAATAATTCAAAACAAATAGCCAACATTCAAGATTTTTGGGTTAGGATTGTACGAGAGGCCCTAGAAATCCAACTGTCGTGTGTCCTGTGATTTCAAACTCCAGTCTGCTCGGTTGAGGAAGGGAACTCAGTTCCCGTAAATTTCCCCCATTTCTAATGTAAGTTTTTAATCTATTTATGTCTTATGTCTCCTGTTTTAATTCATATTACAAACTTTAAACTTTTAATATAAATTAAAACAGGAGACACAATACATAAACAGATTGAAAACACTTAAAGACTTACATTAGAAACGGAAATTTTCGAGAACTGAGTTCCCTTTCTCAACCGAGCAGACAGCAGTGAGTGGTACAGTTTTAAATCCAACGTTCATGACCACAGAGTACGCACAGAGAGTCAATTGTAGCAGCAGAGACCACAGATTACGCGGTGCTGACAGATGGAGAGAAAAAGGGTACAAATTCAGGGGACATTATGGGGTATTTAGGGGGCAGTTACAAACGGGATATTTAAGATTTGAGTGGGTTATGAATAAGGAAAGGTGTAGCTTATGAATTGATAGGAAAGGGGAGATTTAAAATTAGAAATCAAAAAAGAATTAGACTAAAATTGGAGAAAGGAATTGTAGAATTGAACTTGAATGAAATTTTGAGAGAGCTTATTCTGTTGGTAAGTGACATGTGTAAAACAAACCCTAATCTGAACATTGTATTGAAGAATCTTAATCGCAAGAAAATTAGGGTAACAAAATTGGAAGCAAACGCAAAACTCATTATGGAGTCTAGTAATAAAATAAAAGCTGCCTGGACCCTTATAAACAAAATAAGACCATCATCAAAAGAGACCAACAACTCATTTGCCACAGCAGATGACTTCAACAATTATTTTCTTGAGTCAGTTGAGAAGATTGTGAATGATATACCAAATGACGGTGAACCTATTCAGTTTACTCACATGCCTGCCATAGTTTCTGAATTCACCTGGAGTCCTGTATGTGCTCAAGATGTAATTGAAGCGGTTTTAGGTTTCAGGAGTTCCAATTGTAAGGATATTTATGGCATGACCCCAAATTTGCTCAAGCAGATGATAGTTATTATTGCACCCATATTAGCATTGTGTATAAACAACTGTTTAGCTAGCGGTACTTTCCCTGAACAACTCAAAATCTCCAGAACAGTCCCAGTCTACAAGAAGGGTCCATATTGTGACATCTCAAGTTTCAGACCAATTTCTATAATTCCTGTTTTTGCTAAGATATTTGAGGCAATCATATTTGCACAACTGTATAAACACCTTGAGGAGCATGACCTCCTGGCTCCTTCTCAGTTTGGTTTCAGGAAGGGAAAATCTACTGTCATGGCTGTGGAATCACTGTTAGAATCGATTATCAATTCTTTTGAGGAGCGGAAATCAACTTTTTCAATGCTATGTGATCTCTCACGAGCATTTGACTGCTGTATTCCTCTTACAGTTCTTTTAAAGAAATTGTAGCATTATGGCTTACAGGAATGTGCAATTCGAGTGTTTGAGTCTTACCTTTCTGAGAGAAAACAGATTCCACATTGGAATGATCAGTGCTTAATTCCTCTTCTGGTGAAACGGGGTGTGCCACAGGGCTCATTGTTGGGCCCATTACTCTTTCTTGTAGCAATAAATGATTTGCACTACTATCTAGAGGGAAATGTGCTGTTCTATGCGGATGACACTTCCTTGTTCTCTGCAAATAAGAGTGCTAAAGCAGATGTGATGGAGCTGTATGATAAAGCTCGTGATTGGTTCTCACTAACTAATTGTCTCTGAATGAGGCAAAAACCCAAAGTATATTGTTCTCTCTATCAGATCAGATGTCAGTGAGTATTTGCAGCCGGTCCGATTATTGGGGTTCACTCTTGATGCCAAGTTACTCCGGGAACCTCATATAGACATGGTGTGCTCCAGTCTCAGCAGCATTGTCTATCTACTGAGAAGGCTGATGTCTGAACTGCCAATTTCGGTGGTCAGACTGGCCTATTTTTTCATTCGAGGATGAGTTATGGTTTGAAATTGTGGGGTCATGCATCTAGCACTTCTAAAGTGCTGTTAATTCAGAAGAGAGCGGTCCGGGTGATTTCTGGGGCGGTCTATCTCGATCACTGTAAGCCCCTTCTTTCTAAAAATGGCATTCTATCCGTCATTAATGAGTTCAACTATCAATGTTTGAAGGATATACATCAGATGCAGGATAGGCTACCAAAGAGCAATGACATTCACAGTCACTTCACAAGAAACCGTGAGAGTAATATATATATATATATATATATATATATATATATATATATATATATATATATATATATATATACCAAGATGCAGACTTGAAAAGTCCAAGTCGAACTACCCTGTGATAGGCTACAAATTCCATAACTTGCTACCAACTCAAGTTAGATCCTTGCCAAATAAACGTTTTCTCCAAGTACTTAGATCCTGGTTGATTGTGAATAAATTTTTCTCAGTAGAGGAATTCATTACTGCTGATCACAACACCCTAGTCAATTTAATATAATGCTTTTTTTGTCTATTGATACCCAACTACAGGAGACTAAATTATCTGATCCAATTGTAAATTTGCTTCAACTGATCTGTTTTATTTATTATTGTTTATTGTATGTGTTGTATCTGTGCAATTTATAGTATGTTTCTTTAATGTGAATTGTGACTTGGCGATATGTAACTTCTATGTTCAACTGGCCCAATAAAAACTTGAAACTTGAAGCCAGCATTTATTGTAATCGACATACCTAACTAAACAAAACCAATCCATCTCTAGTCCACATTAGTTTCTATGTTACAGTATTTTATTTGTGCACGGTATTTTTTTTAAATTTTTAATATATTCTGAATTCAATGAAAATATTCCATTTTAATTTTCTGAACAGAATGTGTATGTGACATCCTGGGTACCGATGCAAAACTGGGCTTCTGTGATCGGGTGACGGGTCAATGTCCTTGTTTGCCCAATGTCATTGGACAGAAGTGCGACCAATGCAAACCCAACCATTGGAAGATAGCCAGTGGCACAGGATGTGAGCCATGTGATTGTGACCCCACTGGATCGGATGAGGAACAATGCAACCAGGTCAGTCATTCTATAAATAAATTGACAAGCTTAGGGTCCCTATTAACCGAGAGCGACCGAGTCTCGGAGACAAAGTCTCCCATGGCTAATAAGGACCGACACTCAGTTTCTGCTTTGTTCTCGCTTCTTTCCTAGTATCTCTTTCTATATTTATGATACAAATCTCGTTTTTTATACGTATTGCAGATTTTTTGATAATGCAGAATTTATCACGTGATATAATATTTCCCTAAATATGATGTTTCGTGAGAATTTAATATGTGATAATAACACTACTGATTACCAACAAACACTCAAGCAATCTTGAAAATCTTTATAAATGATTGATATTGAGGAGATAAATGAAACTACAATTGTAAAATTACATGCATTATATTCGCAAATAAGGAATCATTTCTTCCATTAATCTCAGAAAGTATAAATATTTTTGAATGGAGTAATAATTGCCACTTTCATGCCAACTTTGTTTTTCAAATTTACCATTCGAATGGTAAAACCATTGGAATAGGCTTTTACAGTTGGATAGTTGTGAAAGATTTCTAAATGCTACAAAAAAATTAATTTAAACGATATTCAGGTGTATAATTGAATAAGATATTATTGTAGGACTATATTTATCACAGAAATACACCAAACTACGTAGAAACATGCCTAATCTAATTCTTGTAAATTGTTAGCTCTGTGAACTGTAATACAAATAGGAGCAATAACAAAAGACCAACGACCTCTATTCATATATTATATACAGTACCTATTGATAAATATTGTTGGTGTTACCTGAAAATTGGGTTTGGGACGAATTATCCTCAACTGAGTGGATCGACATCATTTCAGTTTCTCTAGGAATCATAATCCTGTTAAGATTGTTTGCTTGAATATCAATTTTAATAACAATACAAACAAATCAATTTTTTGCTCGGTGACATGGTCACATATCATTTATATGTGCTCATATGGTTCATATCTTTTATATGTGCTTAAAAGTATTGACGGTTATAACCTCAGTATTGTGCTAGAACTTATTAAGGAAGGACGTATAGTGGAATAGATTAGAGTAGTAGTGTAGTGTGGAAGTAGTGTGTCAGCAGTTTGTTCGCGATTGAAAGTGGAACAAAAATATAGCATCGGTCGTCAACCGCAGGATTTATGCAAGCAGAGCGACTCGCTTTTCGCGGCCTTACTACAGCTTGCGGTCACGTTTCCGTGTGCGTGATTGTTGATTACGAGTGCTGTTTGAAAGGAATGTTTGTAGAATATGTCGAACTTATTGAAGTCATCCAGTATTCCAGCATTAAAGCAAGAAGAAAAGAAAGTCACTAACGACAGCATAGACACCAAAAACATGCCAAATCCATCTGAAATCCAGTGTTCACCTGATCAGTATATAAAAGCAATAAACTTGAAACCACAGCCGAGTAGGTACTTTTCATTGCCTGGAAAGAATCCGATGAGAAGAGGAAGGAGTTGGAGCAAAGCAACGCAGGATTTGGAAGCAAGATTTCTGTTTATTGAGAAAAAGATTCATAGCTCACAGCCTACCAGCTCAGCAGCCAAGAACTACTCTAGAAATGAAGAAGAATTGGCTGAAGAAACTGAATGGATCAGGACTCATACAAAGCGGGCTACCAAGAAGAGGAAGTTTAGCACTCCATCTCCAGAACTCAAAAACGAGTCTGCCAAAAAGAAACAATAAAATATTAATAACATCACACCCGTGGAAAATCCCAATAGTGAGGAGGAGAAGAAAAAGACGAAGGAAATACCACGACTGTAATCATTATGGATGATATTGAGATTCTGGACTCCTTAAGAGTTTGAAAAAGAGTCGACAGCTGACAAGTTTAGAATAAAGTTTTCAAGTAGAGAAACATTAATAATAAATGCAGTCCAATTAGAAACGTATGGGAAAGTTACCAGAGAATTGGTTGAAGTTGGGTTCAACTGGCACACCTATGAAAATAAACAGTCGAGAACAATAAAAATGATGATTAGAAAGCTTCATCTCTCGTGTAGTACAGACTGTAATATTACATTTTTTCTAGATTAGAATTGAATCTTAAATTCGATATTCAAAATATTAAAACTTGATAGCAAATATCGGTGTAATTGATATACGGACTAAACTTTTCACAGGGAATTTATCTTATATACAAGTGTTGAACATCCCACTGGATCACTGTAACAAAGTTCTATTTCTGAATAAACAGATAATTCTAAACAATATAAAGGTTGATTAAATCTAAAATAACTTTAAAAATAAAGTTTTATTGAAAACAATAGATATAATGTTTGTAGACTTGTGTTCTTTGCTAATTGGCAATCGATGATGTGTCTCGGCCTCACCGGAAAGGCTTCTAGTTCTGAGCTCTCTCAAACTTTTTAATGGCTGGCTTATGTTAGGAGTGTTGGCTTCTGTTGAAATTTTCCTAAATAATTGAAATTTAAGATGTATTATTTGTGATCTAAATGTTTCTGTAAAGTTTATTGATGTTATTGAACATAAGTGAAATGTAGATTTCAATTTTTCTTTCCATCTTGTGCTGAATTTCTCGTTTAATGTTGAAAGCCATAAGCCTGTTTTGAAACCTGTAAACGATAGATAAGTATTCTTATCTAAACAACAGATAATCTTCTTAGGTATTCTTAATCTATAAGTTATATATTTTGATTTTGATTTGAAACAATAATTTCTGAGTTTTTGTGAAAGCTGTTGGAATCTATTTTGATGAACAGAACAAACATATTAGTCACCTCAATCATGTTCAATCTATGTTCGATCCATGTGTGATTATTTGTTCTGGTGTAAACTGAAATTTTTGAATCATTTTATTAAAAAATTATAATTTTATTTGCTCTGAACTGGATTTCTTATTCATAAGCATTAGCTCCATTCATGATATATATCAAGATATTAGCTTATTAGGAACCGATGACTTTCCTTAGAATATAGGTGAAGGCTAACCAACCTATTAGGATAAATTGGTAGCACATCAAGACATGATACTGGATGATCTGAAGGTACAAGGATTGATTGTTCTAGAGGTTGTGAACAAGCTGAAGTGGAAACAAGAGAACCAACCATTAGATAGGTCCATGGTATCATTCAGCACAGAATCTATATATAAAGCGAAATGGCACTGATTCATCACTCACATAATCAACAGAACTAAAAATCTACTGGACCAAATACGTTCAAATTTGGCAGATTTGGTCAGTTGGACTTCTAGAGGCGCCCCAAGAACGGATTTGAAAAAAAATCCAAAGATACGCCCATAATCTGCGTTTTTCTGGGTTCCCTAAGCTTTCACAAAAAGTAATATTAGCAAAAAATGTTCAAATCGGGTACTCAGGCTCAGCTGAGGGATAAAAATGTTGTATTGGGAGGGTTTTGAAATAACGCTTAAGTTCCGCCCAAGATCGGCGGTTTTTGAGCGTTTTCAAAAACTAATTGACAGATCATGTTCAAATTTGGTACAGCAAGGATTTACGTCGAAGATACGCCCAAGATAGGCGGTTTTAATGCGTTTTCCTAGCGTTCCCTGGCGTTTTTTCTGCGTTTTCCCAATTTTTTAAGAACTAATTGAAAGAAAATGATTAAATTTTGTACAGAAGTTTAGCTAGAGACATTGTTTTCTTTAGAGGGCTTCCTAATTACGCCGAAATACAGCTAAAATTAGCGTGTTTTCAGCGTTTTTCAGTATTTATCTGAATTTTATCATCTCCAAAAAACTAATCACAAAAAATGATCAAATTTGGTAATAAGGTTCATCTGAGGTGTTCGAATGGTGAATTGATAGGGCTTTGAAATAACGCCAAAACATAAGTCCAAAATATGCGTTTTTCAATAACAGAATGACTGAAAACGTTCAAATTTTGTACAGAGGTGTAGCTAGGGTCTAGAAATTTTGCGATTTCGTCAAAGATACGCACAAAATCGGTGTTTTTCTGTGTTTCTCACTTTCTTCTACAATTGATAGTAAAAATCAAGTCAAATCTAGACATGATACTGGAAGATCTGAAGGTACAAGGATTGTTCGAGAGTTTGTAAAGAAGTTAAAGTGGAAGACAAGAGAACCAACCATTAGATAGGTTCATGGTATAATTCAGCGCAGAATTAAATATAAAAAACAGTCATTGAATTTAAAAATATACTTGGTTGTAAAGTGGAAGTTAAAGCATTGAAGAAGGCCAATCTGATACTGCAATCGTCAGAATTTCAAGAAAAAATGAATAGTTAGAACTGCACAGCGATATCTCAAACCTTTCGAAAGCTATTCACATTCAAAGATACTAATAAATCATCTATCTATCATCTATAATATAATAAAGGAAAGAACTGGCTTATACACGTATGGGATAGGAAATTCACGAATTACGTATCATCACGTCATTTTACTACTGGAATGATTAACTTGAAATTTTGCATATAGATTCTTAATTTACCTAGGATGGTTATAGGCCTATTTTCAATTCTTCAAGATTTCATAACGTCAAGTTTCCAGTTTGTCAAATTTTTAATTGGACCCTTGCGGAGCACGGCTTACTTGCTATTGAATAATAGCAAGTTCTATCAGTAATATCAGTTCTATCAGAGAGTTGATTGCGAGCAGACGTTTTTCGTTCCGTTCTCTCTTATCGGCTACCGGTTGATTTATGAATAGTTTTGCTTAGTTTGGTCGGTCATCTTACTAAGCCTGCCGGTTCTTTTCGTTGATATTTTATTCGTTTTAACAGTTTTCAAGCCGAATTATATCTTTATTACAGTACTAAAATGAGTGCATGTGCGGAGTGCAATGTGTTGGTTGGAAGATCTGACAAAGTCAAAGTGGTATGCGCTGAGTGTGGATCGATATTCCATGGAAAATGTATCAGGGGAGAGTCGGACAGAGATCTAAGTGAAGTTGAGCTCGAATTCCTGAGGAAGAGTTCTTGGAAGTGCGGAGGCTGTTTGGCGGGTCACCGTAGTCAGCGGGGTACTGAGGCTCAATCGACTCCAGTAAAAACTTCCAGCGCTGGTGCGTCCGTCAATTCATCAGGCTCCGAGGACCCGTATACTGAGGCCTTGAATGATTTCAAGCGGCAAGTTATGAGCAGCTTCGAGAAACTACAAGAGTCCCTCAGTTCGTGTCATGCAAAACTCGACAACAACGCTGAAATTCTTGTTACACAGGGAGAATTGATCGCATCTCAGCAGGAAATAATAAGGACTCTGCAAACTGAAAATGAAGCTCTAAAGCAGAAAATTGCAGACCTGTCGATGCAAGCCGACGATCTGGAGCAGTATGGAAGGCGAAACACTTTGGAAATACACGGTATTCCAGTCGCAGATCAGGAGGTCGTCTCAAAGGTGGTGCTCCAAACTTGCCAAGCTGTGGGTGTGCACATAGGTGCAGAAGAGATTGACTGCTGTCATCGTCTTAAAAAGCGACCTGATTCACGAAATCCGCCACCAATCATAGTGAAGTTTGTTCGACGCACGATCGCTCACGAGATTATGCAACAGAAGCGCAGTGTCAACAAGCTGTCGACCAGGCACATGGGGATGCAAGGTGAGACCCACCCAGTTTATATAAACTTTTCTTTAACGGCTCCACGAAAAATACTTCTCTCCAAAGCTAGAAGACTTCAAAAGGAATTTGGCTTCAAATATGTTTGGGTGGACAAGACTGGTACAATAAAGATAAGAATTGTTGAGAACGGTAGAATCTATACCGTACGATGTGAGAAGGACTTGAAAGCTGTACCAACTACAGTCAGTTGTTAAAGATTTAATTTATTTTCCCTATATTGTAGGTCTCATATAATATATATTGTTTTTCGGAAATGAATTGTGCCAAATCTAGAGTGTATTATTATTCGATTTCACGTATCTGTTTTTATTCATTAATCAATAATCAATCAGAATTTTACAACTGTTAATCCATTATTATCATTGTTTTCTCGGCTATCAACTTAACTACATAGAGTTATAATCAACTCAACCGAATGAATGTTTTCTATGAGTCTTGCTTTTGTGATTTAAAATAACTGTTTCTCCTATCTGGAGTCCTGGAAATTGATAAACAATTTATAATTAAATGAATGTTCAATCTTAAAGAAATTGGTAGGGAACCTTTCAATAGAACAGCAAATAATAAGGAAATAAATGTACTAGGGATTGTTTTGATTGTTCCTGGTAATGGATTATAAGGCTGTATTATATTAATAAAAAAATATTGGAATTCGTTTACTATTAAAAGACTATGCCACGCTATTTTAAATTATACCACTCTTTGTTAAATTTTGTCAAAGCGTGGTATAGTCTTATCAATTCACTAACTGCACTAACTAAGTTATATGTTTTTCTTTCTGCAACTACGTTATATCAACAGAACTATGGAATATTTTTATCTCATTCTCATTATTACAGTATTGCTAGGTCTTCCGATAACATTTCTCGTTCTTGCTTCTAATCTTATTGCAGATTGCAGTCACTCTGTTTTCTTCTACACTGGGTGTTTTCATTATTATAGAATCTTTCTGAGTAGTTGTGGTGGTACTAAGGTGGTTATCCATACTGAAGACCAAATATCTAGTATTCTATTCATTAAAGGTTCTGCTATTTAAAATTTATTTTTTTTCTTTAATTATTATTATTCTTGAAATGTAAAGGGGGGAGAATAGTGGTGATGACCCAAGTTATTTGCTGATTAAGGATGAGAATCTGATTTATGTAATATGAACATTAACCTTAACGCAAGAGAGTAATATTTTTCTTTTTTAATAATAATTCTTATTTAATAATTTACAATGTGGAAAACAGTTTGCTGAGATAACTTTAATAACGAATGAGAGTAATTCTTTTTTTTTCTTGTTTTTAATATTTTACGATATTGAAAACAGTTTTTTACCGGTGGGCTTAGATGATCGACTTATATTTTATTTTGTTCATTTTTTTCACTTCTTGTCATTTATTTGAATTTATAATATTTATAAATATTTTTTCATTTTTTCTCTTTTTCATATATGTCATTAATTTCTTCTTTGTCTGTGTACTATCAAAATGTTAGAGGATTGCGTACAAAAACCTCGAATCTGTATAAATCTCTTCTAAGTGCAAATTACGATTTGATAGTATTGACTGAGACCTGGCTGCACGACGGCATAATCAGTTGTGAAATTTTTGATGACCGCTACTCTGTCTATCGGACTGATAGGGGAGGGGGTGGTGGCGGTCGCAGGGGGGGTGGAGTACTTATCGCAGTGAGAAGATCATTGCAATCGGAGCTCTGTAGTGAGCTATCTGTAAATAATGATTATTATTGTTATGATTCCGTAGGGGTTAAACTTAAATCAAATTCAACCGATTATCATATAAATGCTGTTTATATGCCACCTTCCACTCCTTCAAATGTTTTTCTTGATTACTGTGAATACATTGAATCCTTGAATAGCTTACTCAATGGAAATTTAATGATTATTGGTGATTTCAATTTACCCGAAATTAGCTCTGATACTTATGATCTCTCTTCTGGCTCATGCAAAGCAAAATTTCTTTGTCATTTAATGTCATTCTATGATCTAATTTCTTATAATTCAGTACAAAATGAGCTCGGTAGAACACTGGATATTGTTTTGAGCAACTTTCCAGTTGATGTAGTGAAATGCGATGATCCACTCCTCCCGCAAGACTGTTATCACCCTGCATTATGTGTGGAAGCCTCATATGCGGTGAAGGTGTCAGAGCTCGACTCAAATCGTTCACCCGAATATTCGTATGACTATTCCAAGGGGGACTATCTCGGCCTCTATTGCGGACTCCGCGATTCCAGTTGGGACTCTGTTTTTCGTTGCGGTGATGTTGACTCTGCTGTAGATAATTTTTATGAAGTACTTTACAAAAATTTTGATGAATTTATTCCAAGTAGAAGGTTGAATATTTCAAATAATAAGTATCCTCCTTGGTTTACATCTGATATCATATCAGATTTGAAAATAAAAAATAAGTGCTCAAGAAAGAGAAAAACTTCGCCTTATCATGATAATAAATTTAAAACTTTACGCGCATCCCTGAAAAACAGAATTACATTATCTTATGAGGCGTATTTGATTAGAGTTCAAAATGGAATACGACATAATGTAAAAGATTTCTGGAAATACGTCAATTCAAAAAGAAAAACTTCTTTTGTGGAGTCAACCATGACACTGGACGGAGAGTCTTACTCTGGGGCTGACATAGTTAATGGTTTCTCTAAATACTTTCAATCTGTGTATGAGGCTGATACACCTGATGTGCCAATGGGGATTCCGGAGGTGTCTGGGTGCTCATTGTTGGATGGGGGAGTTGGGATGGTTTCTTCCAATGATATTTTGTCTGCTATCAATGGGCTGAGGTCGGGCTGCTCCGAGGGTCCTGATGCGATTCCAACCTTTATTGTCAAGGGCTGTGCTGCAGTCCTTCTAGAGCCATTAACATTCATTTTTAACTTGGCTATAAGGTCGGGTAGATTTCCTTCAAAATGGAAGATTGCAAGAGTTACTCCTGTTTTCAAGTCTGGGAATAGGAATGATATTAAAAACTACAGACCAATATCCATTTTGAATTGTTTTTCGAAAGTTTTTGAGAAGCTCCTGCATTCGATTATTTATAAGCAGTGTCAGAGGATTATTGCACCTGAGCAACATGGATTTCTGCCTGGTCGCTCAACTGTGTCCAATCTTATAGTTTTTAGTAGTGAGGTTTCACAAATTTTGGATCATGGAGGTCGTACAGATGTTATCTTTACAGATCTATCAAAAGCGTTTGACACCATAAATCATAGACTTCTGATACGGAAACTCAAAGTGTTAGGATTTTGTGTAACAATGGTTAATCTTCTACAGAGTTATCTGGAGGCAAGAATACAGTATGTCAAGATTCACAATTTCAAATCAGAATGCTTTGAGTGTACATCGGGGTTCCTCAGGGCTCTAACCTTGGTCCACTTCTATTTCTTTTGTTTATTAATGATCTACCATCTACCATCAGAGAATCTTCATGCCTTCTGTATGCAGATGATGTAAAATTATATAAAGAAATCAATTATCAAAGAGATTGCTATGATTTGCAGAGGGATATTGATAGTCTGTCTAGATGGTGTGATGAAAATGGACTAAAAATGAATGTGAATAAATGTAAATTCATGAGTTTCACTCGGCAGTCCTCCACTCATGCAGGTGTATACTTTATAAATGGTATTCCATTGGAAAAGGTGGAGTCGTTCAAGGACCTTGGAGTAGTATTCAGCCCAGACCTTTCTTTCAATTCACATATTGATTACATAGTTAACAGAGCCAACCAACAGATGGGTTTCATTTTGAGGACGTGCTCGCCCTTCACTGATGTGGTACCTCTGCTACTCTTATACAAATCAATTGTGAGGAGTCTATTAGAGTATGCATGCGAAGTATGGAATCCTTATCATAATGAACAGATTCACATTCTAGAACGCTTGCAAAACAAATTTCTGAGATGCATGTATTATAAAAAGCACAGGGTTTTCTGTCCCTTTGATTACTCAACCAACTCCCTCAGAAGTATGTTCAATATTGAATCACTGAAAGTAAGACGTGATTTTAAATTACTTGTTTTTCTGTACAATCTGTTAAATAATAAAATTGATTCTTCCTACCTGCTTTCTAAAATTAACATATATATAAATACAATTGCACGACGTTCTGGATTTTCATTTCATATTTCTCGCTCCAGAACGGTAAGACATTATAACTTTCCTTTAAGTAGAGCTCAAAGAATTTTCAATACTTATTCAGAGCACTTGGACATCTTCTGGTTCTCCCTCTCCAAATTCCGAAGGATTTCATATGATTTGGTCTTGTAGTATGTGGTCCATCATTTCGTGATTTGCGCTTGCATTTCTTTTATTCAATTATCCTCATAAAGGCTAGTGGTAGTACATTACACAGACACTTTTCCTCTTGTCTATATACTAGTAATGATTATAGTTTACTGAAGTATGTGTGCATTTTTTCTTATTGAATTCAGTTAATGTATTTTTATTATTCTATATAAGACTGTATATTTCTTCTATTTTTCGTCTTATTTCATTCTCTTAATTTTATAATTAGCTATTTTTATAATTTATTATTTTCTCATATTTTCTATCTTCTTTTTATTGAAAATTGTATTATGTTGGAAATTATTGTATAGTGTGGAGGAGGCAAAATGGGTTTTTTACCTGTTGTCTCCATGAATAAATAAATAAATAAATAAATAATAGGCTTATTGACGACGATGACAATTTTTTTTTCATTTTTTTCAGTTTGATGGCCAATGTACGTGCAAGGATGGGTTTGGAGGACGACAATGCAACCAATGTCAAACCAACTACTGGGGTGATCCAAACGTCCAATGCCATCGTGAGTTTTTCCTTGAAAATGTCCTTTCTTATTCCATTGTTTCTGAAAACGTTCTTTGCTCCACTAGCGTAGTTTACAAAAATCATATACGATACTCTAGCAACAATCATGTTAGCATTAAATATTCATTCTAGTGGATAGATTAATTGTTTTATTCAAATTTCGACAAGCCATCAGGAAAGTGATTTAGTACAAATAATGTGCTCTGTTGTGTTGGACAGCTTGTGAATGCAACCCAGAAGGATCTGCTACCCTGCAATGCCACCAGCAGAATGGAACATGTGTCTGTATGATTGGAATCGGAGGTGCCAAGTGCGACCAATGTGCCAGGGGATACGTGGGAAGCTCGCCTCAGTGTAGCACCTGTGGAGAATGTTTCGATAATTGGGATAGCATCCTTAGCTCTCTGCATGGTGAGACACTTATTTCATCGTTAAAGTAGATACTTGTTTCATAGTGCTTTTTCAACCATATTATCATTGTTACATACGTTATTAGATGCACATTCAACTTGTTTGAAGAATTTTCATATCAATAATTCAGTGTAAAATGAATACTAGTGCTGTATTAGGAAGGTTAGGATGTACCAACTGCACATTTTAGAGTTGAAACAGATTCTAAATGGCAACCATTCAATTATTTAATTGTCACTACAACTGATTGTATCAACAAAGATTGATAAATACCGAAATCATACTGAAGCCTTAAGTTTTTTGTTTCAAAATGTATACCAACGTTCTATCACATGTTATTAAAGTAAATGGAACAATAAATTCACTTTAAAAAATAGAAATCTTCACAAGAATAATTATATGATAATTTATCAACATGAAAGTTGTCATACACAATGAATGTTTTGAAATTATATGAATTATGTAAGTTGGAAATTGAAAGTCATCTTCAACATTCAATTTTTGACATTGCAAAACACTATAAACACAAGCAGAAATTTTGAAATGAATAACTCAATTTAAGGTTTAAAATGAGATTATGGTGTTTATTTATTCGTTTTAATGTTTTAGAGAAGATACTATTATGTAATGAGTCATTTAGTTTCACTAAAACACTATAAAAAATATCAAGTACCCTTCTACTTGAAAACGTACTTGAAAAAAGGTACTTGTTATATTTTATTTGTGTTTTAATAATTCCGGTAGCCCTAAAAATCAAAGCTGGTAGGCCTATATATATATACGATAAGTCATTCGGAAATTAACCTCCGGTTGATTAAAAATAATTCATCAAGTTCAATAAAAATATTTCAATATATACATCTTAAAACTACATTTTTGCTCTATTTATTTCTCGACATAGTCTCCATGACGATTGAGGCACTTATCATATCTATTCACAAGCTTTGAAATTCCTTCTGCATAAAAATCACCCGTCTGTGCCTGGAGCCAGCCTGTGACCGCATCTTTGAGCTGTCACATCTTGCTGTCACTATCTCGTACGAGTCTTGGAAATCTCTGGAAAGTCAGTAGACAACTCCGACAATGTAAAACGTCGATTTTCACAAACTGTAGCATCACCTGTCTGAAGAAGTTAGTCAGTGACCAATGATGGCCTACCACTCCTCTCTACATCATGAACGTTTTCTAGTCCACTTTTAAATAAACGCACTCATTCACGGTCAACGGTCAACTCCTTCACTCATGACTCTTGGTCCGTGCACGGCACAAAGCTCACGATGAATAGCTGATGCAGAATATTTTTTGGCTGTAAGAAACCTTATAACAGCTCGCACTTCACATTCGGTGGAGTTTTCTATTGCAACATACATTTCAAACTGACACAAAAACTGTGTGTTTACTCGCCACGGCATGATGCTGACTGACCTCCCGCGTGCGTGAATGTAAAGAAGGCGTCGCTACTCCCCCCACTACCAGCACTGTGACTGATCGGAGGTTACTTTCCGAACGACCTGAGGAAACAGCTTAATATCCCTTAACAAGAATAATGAACAGTAGGTTTCATTCGGGAACGTATTCGAACTAAAAAAATAATTCCAGTAACTACATAATGCTCATTTCTTATCGTGTGATTTACATGACTTCTATTATCAAAGTTTTTACAACTTCAAAAAATGAAAAAGACATTTTAAAATGTATAAAAGTTATCTTACATTATTTTCTTTCTTTGAATCTTTTGATCTTTCATGGTTTTCTTTGTACAATTTATTGTGTTAAATGTAATCTTGATATCTTGATATCAAGATAAATTATATCTTGTAAAGTATAGCAAGCACAGCTTTGGTCAAACTATTCTATTTCTCGTATGAAACAATCATTTTTTGTATCTTTTTAATCATCTTTTAATATGATTATCTTCTTCAATGAGGATACTGAGTTGCAGGGGAATTCTTTGTCTCTGTATTATTCAGTAACAAAGAATTTCAAGCTATTGGGAATCCTTCCCTTGAGTTATATTTTCGTCCTAAAGGTATTGTCCCTGTTTTACAGAATGAGTGGTAATATTTATAGGACAACCGGCTGGGCCTAATCATGAAGTCAATCATCCTGTAACTCGCCAATCAGCACGGTGGTCCATGTTGAAAGTCCCAAAGCCAAATTATACTACATTTCAAAGATTTTTCCTATTTCTTGGACC